>NC_039365.1:3333605-3423108 GCF_003573695.1 Papaver somniferum | reverse complement strand
GGGGGTTCTATCTCTTCCTTTCCTTCCTTGGCTCCTCATCCTCCTCCTCCAGCTCCCCAAACTTTGCACAAACTTCCACATCTTCGAGACTGTTCAATTCATCAATTATCTTTTCATTGGCCTTCACATTTTTCCCTTCCATGATTTCTAGCATTGCTTGGGTTATCAAGTGCCCGACTCGTATTCTTTGTTTCAATTTCAAATAACACACATTCAATATATAATGCTAAAACCGTTAACAAAACCGTAAATGAGTAATAATACACACCAGGCATTCGAGATCCGTATCTTTGTCCTCTATCTTGGGCCTCTCATCTACTCGTATTACTCGAGTATGCGAAACATTTAGGTACCACGACATGTAACCCGGAATTGCATCATCATCTGTTCGAGATGGACCATTCCAAGGATATCTGTGAAACGCTCTTTCTTGCCAATAATCACATGATGGTAAAGGATTGTGAACAATGTCAATATCGTGATCATATGATTTGGTTTTCGTCCCATTGATTGTGTACATCTTGTGCGCCTTTGGGGGTTTTTTGTACGTAACCGCATTGTCTTGCGACTCTCTAAGAGTTGTACATTACATATCCTCTCGGGTGAAACAAAGGCCAAAAATAATCACTTTGGTATTGGAACCCAACCTTCTTTAGCCAAATCCTCATTGTAAGGATCAAAGACAACATATTTCGTTGTCAAGTTGTCCAACTGGCGTCTCAAATTCAGATAATCCTATTTTTGTTTCTTCGGCTTACTTTTGTAGGTGTACTTGTCTCCATAATAATCGTGGTTCCATTCCTTGTTCTTAAAATCCCTTCGAGCAAATATTGGGAAGTGCAAATATATCCATGCCTGCAGAAAAGCCGTATTCCCTCCCATTTGGTTCCTTCTAGCCCTAGAAGCCTTTCTTAACTCGTTCAACGAGTGTGAAAGGATGTCGTGAATCTTGTTAAATGGTTTCAACAACTGGATGAAGTTGGCGCTCACACGGGCACCGAAAACGTCGGGGAAGATAACACCTCCCAGGACGTAGAGGACATAGGCATTGGATATGGCGATGATACGTTTCGGCGTCACCTATTTTCCCTCAGCACGAAACTTCTTTGTTTCCATGAAGTTGGCCCTTAACTTCGAAAGATGGAATATCCTCTGCTTTGACTTGCCTACCAGCATCTCCGACTTGGTCCTCTCCTCATCCCACTGGAAAACATCCTTGATGAATGCGTAAATCTTGTCCCAATTAAGCTCTTGCGCTTACCCTTTGTGCTTCACGGCATTACCTTCTATGCTTAGCCCGGTAATGAGCTGCGCATCACGTGGAGTTATTGTCATTTCTCCAAATGGAAGATGCAAAGTATATGTATCCCCGTAATATCTCTCGTCAAAGGAGGAACAAAGAGGTATGTCGTAACCAAGGTCCAAATTCTTGACCGCAGGTATCAACCCTGTAGAATTGAGTAGATCAATTACTTCCGGAATTTCTCCAACGGTTGATTATATTCCTTCTAGTGGCCACTGCCTCATCATACTCACTGACGTTCCTGGCTTCATAAAACGAACAACATCCTTGTGATCCTATAAAACAAAACAACCCCGATGGATAAAAATCAAACACTACATGAATAATAATTTTTACGTTACATCGCATAAGGTTTAGGTACATACTATTGTATGGAAAACGACGGCGGCCAAAATGTCTTTGTATCCCCATAACATCTGTCCTCCATCACCGGGTAACCCGTAAACGGGATCATTAGGGCCGCGAAGAAACGTCTTCTCCGGGTCAGGCATATGGTCACCTTTCTTCTTCTTTGGGCCATCTTTCTTCTTACCATCTTTCTTACCTTGTTCTTGAGCGTCCCTTCCTTGTACTTGTTGTTGAACTTCTCCTCCTTGGACTTCTTCTTGCACTTGTTCTTGAAATTCTCATATCTCTTCATCAACTTGCTTCTCACTTTCTTCTTCATCACTTTCATCCTCACCTTTTTCTTCATCACTTTCACTCTCATCACTTTCTTCTTCACCACCTTCCTTGCCACCACTTTGTTCCTCATTAACTTCCTCATCACTTGAACTCTCATCACTTTCTTCTTCACCACCTTCCTTGGCACCACTTTGTTCCTCATCACTTTCTTCTTCTTCAACTTGTTTGTGACCACCTTCTTGTTCAGTAGGTGTTTCGGAATCATATTTTTCATGTGTTGGTTGCTCCGCTTGAGGTGGTGGGTCATTGATGCTGATCCCCTTGGCTTTACTCCTCGTGCCCCTTCGGTTTCGGTGGGAAGCATTCAAATTTTTACCGTCTTCTCGACGAGGTCGCAAAGGCTTAGGAGTAACAAGGTCATGTTTCCGCTTATATTTCTTTTTCGGCTTGCTTTTGTTGCCTGTAGAATACGGATTTAAGCGACAAAAAATAATGGAATAGAACGCATTTTTTTAAGTCAAGGTACATAATTGATTTACTCGATATACATATAAATTCCGATTCCTAACATAATAAACGGATTTTTTTAAGTGCTAATGTAAACCGATTCCAGAAATTGGTTTTCTCGATATACATATAAAGTCCGATTCTATACTACATATTCGGTTTTGGTGAACACATATGTAATCCGATTCTAACAAAATAAAGTTCCAGGAACATTGTCTACAAGAATCGGGCTATTTGTACATTAACGTTCCTCGATTCCTATTCACATGTTGAATAATCAGTTTATAAGTTCAAGAACATCAACCGTTTCTAACCAGAACCGGTTTACTTCGACATTAACATAATCCGATTATGTGAACACATAAATTTTTAGAATTCAAAATTCTCGATTTCTAACCTATTGCATGTTACTAAAACCTAGTTTAGAGGATTAGGTTGATAGAAAAGTACCTGATTCGACCCATTTCCTCCTCTTTTGCGATACGAGACGCTTCTTGTTCCTCGAGCACTTCCTTCGTTTTATTGCGAATCGCTTCAACAATTCCGGGATTGTTATCACTAGAATAATTCCTGTTAGTAGGATGTTTCATTCTTGATGGTTTAGACATTTTATAGAAGAAACAAAACGATTAATCGTTTTTGGATCGTCGATCATCAACGATTTTTTGTTTCAAAAAATGGAAAAAGAGAGAACGGAGAAGATGAAGAATCGGTTTTTAGGTTAGAATGAAAACTGCTTTTAGTTAGTTAGGATTAGGGCTGCACATGGGCGGGTATTAGATAAAACCAACCTCGCACTCACAGACTGCGGGTTTTTATTTTCATAACCAACCCCGCATCCACAAACAGCGTGCGGGCTTTGTTACCCGCCCGCTACGGGTTGGGCGAGTTTGGGTTTAAACCCGTTTAAATCCGTTGTATATTCGATAATCATTCACACACATGTTTTAAAGTTTAAATAAACTACTCACTTAAGTTCTTGATAACTTTAAAAAAAAACAATAAACATAACTACATAAGTCTTCATTGTTAAGCTTAAAAAAGTACTAGTGTACACTGTACACTAGTACTTCAAATAAAAACAAATTTAAACAGTTCGACTACTTTAAAGTTCAGAGAGGAAAGGTCGAAGAGACTAGTACCACTAGGGAAAGTGGGTTATCTATCTTATCTAAAATCTACTAGTACCACTAGGGTTTTGATAACGAACGGTAAAGATTAGTTTTATCAATGGTGTATATATATTTAGCGGGTTTTTCGGGCGGGTTTGAGAGGGTATTAGCTAAACCAAAATCGCACCCATAGACAGCGGGTTTTTATTTTCATAACCAACCTCGCACCCATAACGGGTAGGTTTGCATTAAAAACCCACGGCTTTTCGGATGGTAATTATTTATTAGAACATGGAGTGTGAATCAAACCCATGTTTGAATTGAAATTGAGATACTGATGCAAGTTCTTCCCTTTGAATCAAAGAGATTCATATCTGAAAGAGGTTGTTTAGCGGGTACGGGCGGGTTTGGGTATGATGGGCGGATCTGGTGCAGCCCTAGTTAGAATTATTATTAAGGATTGATGGGAATAATTAGTAATATTAATATTTTTTTTTGAAGATAATTTTGGTAGTTTCCATAAATTTAGACACCCCTTATCATTGTGTATCTAGTAGTTGAAGTAATCTATAAACCCCAATTTAACCGGATTCTTTAAGATTGGGGGAATCAATTAATTAGCTATTAACCTTCCTATATAACCCACCTTTTTATCTCTCTACTGTATACCAACATATAAATTAGTTAAATCTTTACACCATCGAGAAAACTTTTAATAGCTACAGATACTTGCATTTCCAGTTTAATCGTGGTATCTAACCAACACACCCCGTGATTTAGAGGCAAGTGTTTCTTTAATAGATTTTGTAACTGTGCCTTCCTCATCTTATTCTGCAACATAGGCTAATGAATCAGAAATTCCTGAGTAAGCATCGAACAACAAAAGGTCACACTAAAAAAAAAAGATACTTGATGAGCATTGTTCCTTCAACAGATTCAATAATATTACGTAAAAAAATAAGAACTCAAACTTTTTGGGTGCCCACGACATACCAACTAAAGATTGAGTACCCACGACATCATATAAAGAAGTGAAAAACTTTTCTGCCTGCTGTGTTGGTGCTGTCGTTAGATTAGGGCTAAAAAACATGGAAGAAAAAGTAAAATAAGTAAAAATTAGGAATATATCGATTGAATGCGCGATAGCTTGGTATTCTATATGCGATCGTATAACTGAACATGGATAATCGTATTGGCTCGTTTATATACAACCTTGCAACTTAATTTGTGAGTACGAAATTTCTTATCAAGCCATTCCAAAACCGCGTGCATCTACTTCAGGAAACAAATCTAAGAATCCTAAAGTAACTTAGATGCTTACCATTATTATCGAATACACTTTCCTATTTATATATGTCCCAAGATCTAATAAAATCTTATTATGCCGAATTTATATGTCTGGAATTATAACTAAAGATTCCATGTATTGGATTGGCTTCGATGGAAAAAGTGTTCATGACGATGGGAGAATCCGGCCAGTTTGAAGTATTAGATCGGATCAAATTGATTTAATATTAACGGCCACTAAAAATGTAGGGGTATAACTTGTTTTTCAGTCAAAAGGGAGCGAGGGTTTTCTTGACCGGCCAACAAGGGGAGTAATTAGCACAATTCTCGACATGGAGCTAGAGATGGAATCCGGTGTTTAGGCTGTTAATACGAGGGTATAAATCTAGGACATTTTTTTTGGGTAATCTGGGTTAAGGACACTCAAAAATCTACGGTTGTTGGTCCTCAATAGACGTTATGATTTTTCTTTTCATTAATTTGCTAGGCATTTTTCCAAGTTTATACGATGCTTTCATTTATAATGGTAGATCAAGTTATCAATTAATTTTGTTCGATGGTGAGGTCTAGGCAAAAGTTCTCCCTTTCACAGATTCTTTTTTTTAATAAGAAAAGAGAATCACTAATAACTTTAAGAAACGCTCACACTTAGGTCATTTCTAATAAGAGATCTTAGCCAAGTTGAAAATGTTTTAATCCAAAAATCATTATTCCAAAACATTTTAGCCATTTTTGCTACGCTATTAGCTACCTCATTAAATTTTCTATGCACAAATGTGCATTTCCAATCTCGGAAACTGACTAAAAGATTTCTACAATATTGAAATACATTATTATTTGTCCATCAGACACTACCTATGCTACCATTTATAGCTTGATACAATCTCCTTACGGGTGTAACTTGTCAACAGCAGAAGCTTTTTCCCACCTAATGGCTTCCAGCTGCTAGTGCTTCCGTCTGTTCCTCATCTTGAGCTAACCCCGAAATTGAGCGCGCACCTCCACAATGCCCCGCATCAGAGAACAACATTGGTCCTACACACATGTGTTTGTTATCTTTCAAAATGAAGCATCAAAGTTCAATTTGTGAAATCCATTTTCTGACAGTTGCCAAGGTATCACAGTTATGCCTTGTCTAGAGCATATTCTTCTACTCCTAGACTTCATGGAATTTAAATTCCATTCATTTAGCTCCTTAGTCACTTGAGCTACCAGATGAGGTATTTGAACTGATGAATTATCAAAAACAACTGAACACTTAAGCTTTAATATATGTCAAATGGCATAACTACCAAACTTTATAAATTTTTCATGTTCTTCTTCTGATTCATCATTACTTTGAAACCAACTTTTAATCCAATCCTGCATATTAACATTTATAATTCTACATGCAATGTTACTATCAAGATCAAACCATAGTCTTTTAGTAACTTCACAGTCAATGAAAAGATGGTTGATTGTTTCATCTTCATGTGCACATACGGGACAGAGACTACTTATGGAATTCACGAGTCCAGCAAATTTTCTCTTCACAGTAACACATTCATTCATACATTTCCGGAGATAGTGTTTAATCTTCTGTGGAATGTCTAATTTCCATAAAGATTTCCACGAAAAATTACTAGTTTCACCCTATAAATTTCATGCATAAGACACTTGTAAGCTGATTTCACACTAAATTGACCATTATAGGTTGGAGACCCCTTTCACTGATTGGAGCAAACCAGTTATGTTTGCAGGACCCGCTGTAACCGCCGTACAAAAATCCTGAGATGTTGATGGTTGTAAAATCTCCGTCTTAGGTGGTCTCGCATTCCATTGGGGAGCTCATTGTGGCCATTACTGCTTGGGACTGGCCATGGAGATGTTCTTTTCAAAAATAGTAATTTAGAATAATGTTTTCATATCGATCCAATGAGGGTATATATATACTTTCGTGACAGAAAGGCTTTACACCAGTTGCAACAGATATAGCAGTCCTTCCATAGGCGGTGAGTGGACACGGCATTCATGAAAATCTGTGATTCTCTTATCTATCTCTTAGGGAGATGTCCTTGAATAAGAATGAAAAGTAGAGGTTGTCCGGCTCTCGTCTAGCTGTCTAGCTAATCGGCAACATGCTATGTTGTAAAAGGCGCTCGGTGAGGCGAGGCGCCAAGCCCATCGCCTCTCCTAGCGCTTAAGCGCTCCATAGGCACCAAAGGCGTCCAAAAAAGATAAAATTGGTCACGGTTTGGCGCCTGGGCACTGGTCCTACGCTTAAGCGCCAAAGGTGCTCGGCCTTTACAACATAGGTAGCATTTACGTCTCTGATTGATTAATGACAAACGCATTCTACTTTCACGACTTTTCGACTAATACATGTTAAATAAAGATGCAAAATTATCATTTTTTTTATAATATCTCTCATGTTACCAGATCTAAAATACTCAAGTGGTGCTGGTCAAAAAATATTCCCTATGTTGCTGGAAAAAAGATAATATCACCTACTGTGATGTCTTAAACCGTTAATATAAAGATGATGGATGCTAGAGATAAGCACCAAGGCTTCTCTGCCTTTCCTATTCGTTCAAGGAAGGTTAGTTATTCGAGAACTTTGCTGGTTGGTCCAGGAAATCCGAATAGGTTTATCCCGTAGTCCGGCGGAAAATTAGTTTATCCAAAAGTCCAAAAAAAATTTAAAACACGGAAATTATCTATTAAACCCTTGTACGAAACGTGTGACAAAGCCACCTTCTTCCACATTCTCCCTACAATGTCCGACATTTTTAGGGTTTTGAATCAGAAAATCAAAAACAAAAAAAAATTCCATGAAATTAAAGATATCCAAAACCAGAAGACATTGAAATCTTGATTTCGTAGAAGAATAACTACCGAATCATATATACAAATATTGGTAATCAACAAGATTCGAAAAATTTACTCTCGTTTTTCTAAAGTAGAAGAGCATAATACTCCCACCCACACCGACCAAAAAAAAAACAAAGAAATAAGAAAAAGAAAAAGAAACAAGTAATACTAGGACAGTACATATGTATTCAACAATACATATTGATATGTACCGAATAAATAAATGTATGATCTGATCCCACAATACATATTCATCACAATATGTATTGATATGTACTGAAGAAGAATAATAGATAATCCAACGGTATATATTCATCTTAGTACATATTGATATGTACTTAATGAAATTATGTACTAAAGAAAAATAGGTATCCAAAGAAAAATTGTATGATCCAAAAATAATATGTTCCGTGTTTGATATGATTCAACGGTACATATCAATATGTACTTGGTTTGATATGTACTCGGATAAAAAAAATGTATGACCCCACGATACTTGTTAATATGTACTCAGATAAAATAAATTTATATCTTCTTTTTCTTCTTCTTTTTCATGGATCTACTCTCGAATCTTCGTATTCTTAATGAATTTTGGATTAGTTTGATTTTTTTAACAAAAACATGAAATTGGTGAATCCATATCTTCTTCTCTTATGGAAGTATTCACGAATCTTTCTTCTTCACCATAAAAATTGAACACGTAGATCACCATAATCCTATAGAACCAGTAGAAGCAGAGAGAAGATGATCAGATCTGAAAATTGAACTCAACCAAAAATATGCGAGATTTGATTAAATGAAGGGGAAATCACGAAATTCAAAAAGTAGCCACACGTGTGATGGACCTGGGATAAATTTATTTTGTCCGAAAACATGTTTCTGGACTAGCAATTAAAAGTTTTTTAGGACTGGACTAGCCAGTAACCGGGTCAGGAAAAACTGGAATAACCAGTAATTCCTAGTAGTTATTCAGACTTTAACCCGCGGATTACTTGCCGAACCGTCATTTTCTTTTGAGACTGCCTACTTGCCTTTGCGTCCATCATCAAGGTTGAAAAGGGTTTGAAATAGTGGTTTTGACACGCCAAAATTTGGGTGTAATAAGTAATTTAGTTGCGGTCAGGAATTGGAGAGTTGAATTAAATTAGGAAAGTGCTAAACCTGACTGAACCCTATAAATAATTCACGGCACAGAGAAAAGAAGCATAAGCAGTTCTTTTCAGGGAAACGCAGAAGAAAGAAAGAAAGCAGCAAGGTCGTCGTCCTCCGCCAATTTAATGAGTGTTGAACCCCTTAACACCGAAAGTAGTTCCACTTTTAACTCGAGCCAACTAAACAAAATCGAGGAAAAGAAGTTGCTGGTTTTGGATTTAGATGAAACCCTGGTAAACACCGTGGTACACAGTGGATCCTCCGTTGACGAGACATTTGATTTTTCCTTTACTACAATAGAAGAGTGCACTTATAATATCAAAAAGAGGCCGTATGTACAAGAGTTCTTAAAAAGAGCCTCCAAGTTATTTAATGTAGTAATTTTTACAGCAAGTGACCAGATGTAAGATGTATGCTGATCCAGTGCTTGATTTTCTTGACCCTCAACGCAAGCTGATTGTGGAGCGTTACTATTACGATTCGGTTGAATATCTTCCAGATGGCTATGTCAAGGATCTAAATATATTTGGGGTAGATCTTTCCAAAATTATCTTGGTTGATAATTGTCCAGCAAATTTTCGCTGGCAAAAAGATAATGGTATTCCGATTGCAAGACGGTATTATGAGGAAACTAGTACCTTTGTTAGAGAGGTTGGCTGCCTCATAAGACGTGAGGCCTATAATTGCAGAGAGATTCGCGGATTGCAAGATTGAATGACTAGAGGTGGTGGCGGATTGCAAGATGTGGCAAACAAAAAAAGAGGGAGTATGTGCCCTAAGCTGTATCGACAGAATGCAAAAGAAAAACAGGGACTAAGTTGAACTCCTATCAAATCTATTGTCCCCCACTCGCCTAGTTTCTAGTTTGAAATAATTTTTCTCGTCAGAGAATGTTAGATGGTCATGGGGCAGGTATGCCAATTCCCAGTCACTTCCCCGTTCGTAAAAAAAATACCTATACCCACCCCGTTACCCACATGAATCGGGCGGGTATGGGGAATACATGTACGGGACGGGTTACCCGTAACACGGTGTTAACACATAAATCTAAAATTTTAGATACAGAAATTCATCTTAAAATGAACAAAAGAATCTTTATTAGATGACTTATTATTGTTTCTACTTTTTCATTTCTCATTTTATCTTCGTCCATGTTAACCATTTCATTACCTTTCATTATAGTATCATTTTCATTATTTTAAATTTTAGAGAATGTGTCTGATCACAACAAAGAAGCGAAATTGATGAATATAAAAAATTATGATCAAGAATATAAATGAAAGAAAGCTCCACTAAGTGGTGGAAATAAAAAAATTCGGTACAAATTCATGCATAAAAGTCTAAACCCTTATAATATGAAAGCTACGGGGCGGGTATGGGGCCATCCCCGTAACTTAGGTTTCGGGTATTACCCATCCTCATTTGTGCGAGTAAAATCCTACCCAAACGGGGGTGGGTTTGGGTGGGGCAAATGGCCATCCCTAGAGAATGTCAACATTTAATATTTGTAGGCAGCCATTCCTATGTTAATGAACTTTATTCGATTTGTATGAACTCTAAACATTTGCTATCTGTAATCAGCAAATTCTACCAATTTCTACCCTGGTTGCTTGATCTTTTAGTATTTTCATGGATTTAAAACATCCTAAATATAAACCCAATCTCGCCTTATTAAGAATAACATTTAAATTGAATTAGTTCTCTACTTCTATGTTTCAAGGGAATGAAATTGATGGATTTAGAATTTAGTTGAATTAGTTATAGATTCAGAACCTAACAGATTCAACTAAAACCTTTAAACAGCCGAAGTCAACTAAAACAGAGGCAAGCTGGGAGGGAACCGTATATGCATCCACTGCTTCTCGTAGGAAGCCAGATGATCCCATCCTATCTCTTCCAGCAATGATATCTTCATGTCATACAGCTGCTTCTTTGGAGGACTATCATCATTTTGAATCACTTCACTTACCACCTACTCCGATTAAAACGAAACAAAGAAAAAATGCTCACAACTCTGATTTGAACAAAGTGGCAAGATGCGGGTAGGAAAAAAACAGGTCACAACAA
Source organism: Papaver somniferum (assembly GCF_003573695.1). Lineage (NCBI taxonomy): Eukaryota > Viridiplantae > Streptophyta > Magnoliopsida > Ranunculales > Papaveraceae > Papaver > Papaver somniferum. The sequence continues at coordinate 3,412,206 of NC_039365.1, read as the reverse complement.
TCATATGATATGGAAGAATCATTTACCTTCAAAGCTGTCCCAAGCCTTCCAAGGCGACTTTCATGCAACACTAAGAGCTTTCCGTACTTGGATGTGGGCTTTACATCCACCCATCTCTTCAATTCTTTGAAATTCTTTTCAAACAAATCTTCCTGTTTGTCACTGGAGTCAGAAGCATAGTCCGTCGTTGACTTATCCACCACATAAAAACCTTCCATACCAGACCCGCTTTTTACCGCCTTCCCACCCTATTATGTTTCAATCACCCAAACTTAGCCAATTTGAAGAAAAAAATCAACATAAAATGGCTAGAAATTCCTTGCTTCACACATCTGCTAAGATTTTTAGGATACAAAAACATGCATAAACAATACTTTCCTAAATCATCGAACACAAAAAGTAGCATGAAGCAAATGGTACAGGAACAAAGTGAAGTATCACGTCCCTATTGCTTCATAGATAAGACTGTCTATCAGTCTATTGTCAAGTGGCCAGAAAATGCTATTAAGGTGAAAACACAATAATCTATAAATATATTATGACGAAGAGAAGGTTCCATTAATCTCTGTTGGAACAAATGACACAGTATAGCCAACAAGTCTAAACAGGAGTCGAAAAATCACAGACGCACAATCAACATACCATATGAGCTAGTGTTTCGGTCAATGTGAGTCATGTGACCTACACCCACAGTAATGACAATGATATGATTCACTATGTATGAATAAGATTACAAGAACTCTTTACCGGACCTCTCTCAATCCTATAACAGCCTAACTGGCCTTATTAGAGATACTCTAGCATAATGCTTTCATAATTTACATACCCATATAGATAAACAGTTTTACCCTTGAGACTAAGTTAGGACTATGAACTTTGGTATTCAAGACACATTATAACAGTTTCGGTAATAGGACTTCAAGACACAAAGAAAGGAGCTATAAAGCATGCAACAAATGGTAATATAGGCTTATCATTTACAGTTTAAACCATTTTGAATTGATAGGACCGAAGAGAAATCAGTTTATGAACAATAGTATGTGAATATAACGAGGTGAAAAAGACATTAAGAAAAGAAAGATATTTCCACCTTGAGGGAGTCGATCTCATAAAGCGATAATCCTTTTTGGTATAATGCTTCTACCAACTGGTCTCGTGTTGCTTCCATCTTCTTTTTCATTGCCTGCAGTCATTTTAGACGATGTTATACTCCTATGTAAGTAGTAGCATCCAAAGAAATAGACCCAAAAAAAAAAAATGTAAGGTATGAATCAACGGGATGTGCACCTCTGCCTTGTCATCTTCAGGATCATAGTTCACCGAGAAGAACTTCAATAATTCATCTTTGTCAACACTATCAACAACCTCATTTGCTGCATCTATTAGCTGAAACATTGAAAACTTGTATTTAGCAGAAACTTTTATGGAGTATCCAAGTTAGCTATGTTAAGTAGTAATGACAACCTTGGACACCACGTATTGTGTTTTAGGAAGTCCTAGTCAGCCACATTCAGCTCTAAGTCCTCTTCAAGCAAAAATTTACCTCCTCATTGTAGACGATCTTATCTTCCTTACTTTCAGAAAGCAAACACTCCATGATTTTAGAAAGTAGTGGAGTGTAATTTGGGTAATCCGACTGCAAAAACAAAATTACTATTACAGACCCTGTTGAAACTACTGGCAACACAATTAAACAGATTTGAATTGTTTTTTAAAAACAGTTGTCATTGAGGACTTGAAGCCTGCTAATTTCACTCTCAATCATTGATCCCAGAAATGTCAATATGTCATACCAATTGCCATCAACTGAATTACTTCAACAGACTACTGTTGGATAGAGCTTTACATTGTTGGAAGGTTCCACCATGCAATATCCAACCAGCTGAATTAGTCATAAAGAACAAAAGCAAGAAGTTTACCTTGAGACTTGCAGTTAACTCGTTCCATTGGCATCGTGCTTCTTCAGTCCCATGTTTTACGCTTCCCAAAAAGCTCACCTTTGCATCACGAACCTATTGCAGGAAGAATAATAGCAATGAGAGTTCACAAAACGCAGGTATAAATGAATGAGGCATCTTCCAGAAAGCATGCAATATCAGGGTTTAGGATTCTAGTGAAAGCAACAAATGAAGAAGGTCATTCCTACAGAGTGGCAAGGAGAACTTCAAATATTTTTTCAAGCAACTGAAATAAATATATCTCAGTAAATACTGCAAAGCAACACAGGCGTCTGCGAGGTAAAACATTTAAGTACATCAAGCATGCAGTTTACAAATTTTAACCTGAGGGATCAACCATTGGGGTAACCAATACTAAGAATGGTTTTTACACCCCTGTGGTCTGGAATGACTTGCTATGATAATCAGATTCTAGCTATTTCAAAGTGCAAACAGAACAAAAGCATTATACCCACATCCACTCCTAAGCATGTTTGCCTTACGGCATTACGATTAATCAAACACATAACTACAGATGGAGATACGAACGGCTATCCATTGTATTTCAATTTTTGTCAAACAAGATAATATAGAATAATGCTCAAACCCAGGTCAAAATAGCATGCTAATTACCTCTTCTGTTAGACGCTCAAGCACAGTCTTGGTGCACATTGAAGAAGAAGAATCTTTTGGCTTCTCATCCACCTTCAACAAGAAAAAATAAAAAAATGAACAAAATATGTCATCTAGTATTTGAAACAGAAAAAGACTACCATGCAAATAGGTCAGGCACATACTTTAGAAGTTTTTAATTACCCGACCCAGTTAGTAGCTAAAGATCTGGAAATGATATGACAACCTTTCACTTTTTCTATTTCTTTTCTTTTAATTTTTAATTTTTAATTAGCGAAATTACAACCTTAGTTGGTGGAACTACAAATGAAACTTCATATGATACAATCTGCTTCCCCTTTGGAGATGGCTTATTATATGAAATTGCTCCAAGCAACACAGATCCTGCTGGACAGCTCTGCAATATGTAGAAAATGCTTTAGAACTCATATTATATGGATGTTCGAAAAATAAAGTACAATGTAATCGTCTTGGAAATGTATTACCTTTGGAAGTTTGTCCTTAGTCGGTGGGGCCACATAAAATGCTTCAAGTGTCCTATTAAAAAAAGATGGACATAGATATATATATAAGAATATGTGAACTTGCAAAACAAATCATTAAGAAGACCACACCAAGTTACCACAAAAATATCCCAGGTAAGCAACATACCCAGGTACTAAATCTGAGGATTTAAAGCTACCATTACCCATCACTGGACCGTCAGGTTGAGAGTAAAAACTCAAGCGGATGAAGTCCTACATTTAAAGCAGTAAGGAATCAGTTGACTATTAAAAATTTATCTTAAAGATTACAAAGACTTCTTACTTCAAAGAAAACGAGATACAGCTAACATAATCTGTACTCTACACATAGTATTCCCTGAGACCTGATTCGACTATTAAAGGAGCAGTCTCTGTGAAAACAAATATATTCTTTGACGTAGGAGTTTCAAATGGGATTCAGGGTCAAGTTGGGTACTGCAATAGAATTCTGAATATCGGTTTACATCGGGTTCATCAGACACTAATCCTACTTTAGCCGGATAAATGCATGGTCATTGCATAATAATTTGATCTACACCTCACTAGATGCCTTTTCTCATTATAGAACTGTTTCAAGTAGATGCATTTATGCCATCTCCAGCCTAGAGAAAACTTGGCCTCAGAACCAAATTTCAACTCCTCTTTTTACTAACTAAAACATGATTCTCAACGGGTAAACTTAAAGTGATAAATCACATCTTTGAAGTCAAATTGAGGAGAACATACCTTTTCTTCCATTTTTTTCTCGATGAATAAGACCAACTGCTTCATCTTCTCTAAGTATTGTACATTATCATGCCTGTAACAGCATGAATTAAGCCCAATCAGTCAATGCGAAACTAAGGATAATGAAATGCAAAGTGAGCCACAGCCTACATGGGGAGAAAGCCCAATCCATCTCCAGCACATCCCGTAAGACTATCCTGTAGTTCTATTTCAGAGTTTATGACAAGGAAAGAGCGATCAGGATCAGGTTTTAGAGTAGGTGTAATGTAACTATTGCATGCAAATCAGGTTTTAGTGTAGGTGTAGGTTTTACAACCATTTATCAGTATTGGACTTTTACTGTGGGTCCTACATAGTACATAGAGTTCTACCTAAAGGTAAGTCGTAAGTTTTATCTGAAGAAAAATAACGTCTGTTATTAGCATTCTTAACTTTGCGAAATCTATGATCATGATCTTCAAACATGAATTAGAAGTAGTAACAGATAGTTTGCTTTTCCATTTTTGGCAAACGAATTTCTTCACTGATTAGTAAAGTATAAAACAGCTGGCTTTCTGAACCGGCAATCAACATATTGATATTCAAGAAATCCTGATTTTGTATCAGCAATTTGGCGCATATAAAGCTTCATATAATTAGTGCTTCATAGTAAATGAGATAATACCTTAAATATAGCTGTAGATTGTAATCACCCTTAGGAAGTTTTACAGATTTTGGGTAGACATCGCCTGTTGCATAGACACGCTGTAATGGAAGAGAATCAGGAGACAGACATCAGCTTTATCCAGTTTGTTAAGGAAAATTATCGAGACAAAATAATATGGAAGAGCAAGAAAGACAGATTAATATGCAAGTAGTAAGAATATTCAGAACTGGAAAGTGACTTAGTAATCTGCAACTACCTTGTTTGAGTCTGAAATCATATAAAACTGGGATTCAAATTTTGTATCATATACACGACCGTTAAGTAAAGGTACAACAGGCTTTATTTCAGCTCCATCATCCAATTTGAACTTGTAACTGCAGATCCAGTGACAAAAGAGAACAAGCGTCAGACTGGCAGAGCTATGTAATAATTTAGTAGATAAAAGAAACAGACAGCACACTGTTGCTGAATCTCACGTTAATGTTAGTGCAAGGATTTGCTTTCCCGAAACTAACTTATCCCGATCCGTAGGAAGAGTGCAAAATTTAGCTTCAGAAGGACGACATGGGATCCTGATCTGCAAAATGGAGCACACAGAGGAGGAAACATTGTAACTAACTCAAAACTTTAAAATGTTTGCAGTGACAGTAAAGTGGCAGCAGGTACAAGTTTAGAATATTTAAATAAAAAAACAGCTAGAGAAACTTGACTTACCTTGTTAAGAGTGGCAGCAGGTACAAGTTTTTCACATGATAAGAGAGCTATGGCATCAACTCTAACAGGTGCATCACTTCCATCAAGAACCACGGCTTCTTTATTGATACTTATCCCATGGAATTCAATCTGAGTTCGTAAAAATCCAGAACATTCCACAAAAATACATTCAAAAAACTTGCATGATCATAAGGTGAGAAAGAACTTAAAATAAAGAAAGACACTAAAAGACAGAAGGAAAAAATAAGCAAATGGTTGATGATCTGAATCAAGGTCGTCTATGAAAAAAAAAAACGCCCCATAATATAAGACAAAAAATTGTATAAATTTACAGTTACTGAAGTTTTAAAATGGGAATATATCACTTGCGTGGAAAATTGCATCCGTTCAGAAATCAAATAGCCATCCTACAAGATGCTTACGACTAGATAACTCTTGACTTTATGTCTTACAAGATGAAGGATAGAAGTTATAGAACAGTATAAGTAAAGAATTAAGCATCAGGTGAATCAACCACAAATACCAGTGAAGAACTGAGAGCTACCACGAAAATAAAATATTACCTCAAAATCAGCAATAGTTATTTCTTGACTTCCTATGCCACTTGACCAAAATTGAGCTACAGCTAATTCCATTGTCTGACCACCTTCCACGGAGAACGAAAAGCTTTTAGCAGAAGGAGATGAGAATGTCACAACACTTTCCCACTTGATAGGTCTCTCGAGGGGGCAAATCTGCAACACATGGAGCACGTGAATATATGTCCATTTTAATGCAAAATAGAAACCGATACTTATGCACAATGTACCTGAAGAGTGTCAATAAAAAATCTCCTAGCAGTATCAAAACCTGAAGTTCGCATCGTCGCCTCAACCCAATTAGCACCACGTGGTACCTCAATAAATCTCCTCTCAATATGACCTATTCAAACAGCAACAAAAAATAAATCGCAAGAAAAGGAAAAGTAAGAAACTCAATAAATATCCTTTCAATATGATGTGGTCAACCCAATCGGCTTCTATAAAAATGTGTTATTCGCCCTACTCAAAGAGATGCACAAAGTTTATCTAGGCAGAAAACATCCTTGCAGAATTGCAGTAGAGAAGAAAAGATTTTATCTTCATTAATGCTGTTGGCAATCAGTATTATATTAGACTTTTCTGAACTAGCCGTCATCATTGCATATCAGCATGATATCCAGAGGACCCATGTCCCATGCTAAAAGTGTTTTGAAAAGAAAAACTAAACTCGTCTCAGGGTTCCCCACAGAGAGGCCTACCTATATGGAGTAAGGCAAATATTTTGGTAGGGGTGCCCAGTAAGGATTTACCGAATACAACAGCGATTGGGTTACAAAAATGGCCTTTTTGGTCTTGGCAATCCAAGACCCTACATTTCTTGAAAACTTCACCTGACAACTAGTGAGTACACCCTCCACAGGGAGAAGTTTCTATGTAAAAGAAAAACAATCTAAAGAAGTAAACTTACTAAGTATGCGACAAGATAACCTATACTGAGCATGTCACAAGAGAAGTAGATAAAAACCTGGAACAAATCTCATCCCTGAAAATGTAACCAGTGGAGTTTTATCTGTCAAAACAATAGGCTTTGTTATAGTTATCGGAACCCTGAAAAGAGGACCACGCGATGGTGCTTTGCAATCTACTCCGTAGAGTTCAAAATAATGTACACCGTCCTTCAGATTGGTAGGATCAACCACAACGCTGCAAAGAAAAAACTTGAGTAAGGTGTGAATATCCAAAAGAACATAGTACAAAGAAGCAAGAGATTACCAATGAAGAATGTAACAAAAAGATCGATGCACACTTAAATAATTATGAAGCACAAAACATATGTAAACTCACATTGAGTAACTTGAGTCAATCGTTCAATAATAATCGAGAAAACTCCACTGGTTACGTTTTCAGGGATGAGATTTGTTCCAGGTTTTTATCTACTTCTCTTGTGATATATTTGACCATTCATGCATATGGTTTAGCCTAAATAACTGAAACTGTGAGACATCTTATCGAATAAAGACACTCCAGACAAGAATGATTCAACTCAAACATACTAATTATTATTGAAGATCCATAATATTAATAACAATCTCTTTTGGTCGGGAAATCATCACAAAGTATATCATACTGATGCTATTATTATGCCTACCGAGATTCAGTCTAAATGTTTCAAACTAAGGAAAATTAGTAACTGACACACTTTCGAGAATCGTTCAAGAGTGCACCATTATAATTTTCCAACGCCTGATCACCATTATTTTAATTCATTTTCCAAAAAAGAACACAATTTCTAACTGCTTTACGTTACTCTTCAGAGAGGCATTATAATCCCTTACAACAGAACATTAAACATAAGTACATAACCAAAATATGGAGGAAGACTTCGTATGCATGCGCAGAAAAACAGGTTGGACAAGAAATCCCATATAACTCATCGAAGAATAGTTACAAAAAAAAAATTGAGAAAAGCAAACATGGTTTTGTAATCAGCAATCAGCATGCTACTGACCTGATGTCAATATGACAGTCTGAATTAAGTCATTAACTCAAGCAAAAAGTCAGAAATTCAGCAATGAACATACAAGAAATAATGGAGTTAGAAAACTAACTTGAAGGTTCGCCCATTGTTAGTAAGAAGAAGATACTCCGGAGCCTGGATAATATCTTTTTCAGTAGCGTGCAACTGTAGACACTCCTCAAAAGGAACCAGTTGCTCCAAGTTACTTGCATCTTCATGAAACATCGGTTCCACTTGAACGGTCCACTGTTAAGAGAAGAACAAAATATTTTAGCTTCTTACCCAAAAAACTAAAGAAAAACAGAGGGTTGCATTACACAAAAAAGGAATTATGAAACTGTAGACTGTTATCCTTGGTCAAGCAGCTGATGTTCATACATTCATACCAATGTAAGGCCTTAGGAGTAGCCCACCCAAGGCTCACTGTTATAAACGGCCCAAAGTTTTTAATTCCTCTTGTACCTAGTTCTAGGACAAGTAATTATTATCAAGCATAATAATACTAAAATAAAAGCACAAAGTTACTAGTAAATGGCTTTCGTGGCTACTATAATTCAATGCAACACTTAAATCGCATTACTATAAAACTCAATTATGAGTAGATAGGGAACCATGTGCTAAATGAAACTTCACATTACCAAATGTAACACTTAAATCACATTACTAAGGAGCAAATTATTCAACCAGTTTATGCAGAATTTGATCTCTCACTATGATAAGAACATTTTAAACGAAAAGTTCCTTGCTGGATTGGCACAGTTAACAGCAATAGTATTTCATTTACAAATTACTCACCTCGGTAGCTTTTTGGCAAGCACTAGCTTCCCTCAAATAAATGCCTCGTGATTTAGGTGCTGCAATCAAAAGGATAGAAAAGATTGACTTGAATAACTAATTCAACATTTCAGTTACGTACTGAGGTGACAATAAGATGCAAGTCAAAAAGATTTGAGAAACAAGTAGGCATAAGGGAGCAGTCTTTCGACATAATAAACAAACAGATTGCAAGAGCAAGTGGAATACAAATTAACAATTTATTCACATCCAATTTTTCTGTCCTAGTTCTCTATTCTGAGGGATCTGAATCTAGAGAGTCATATAAAGTTAGTAACTCGGTTCGATAACTCTGAGACAGTAGTTTTAATATATAAATTGAAACCTCGCCAGATTCCCGTTGTGCTAAAAGTACAACTAAGGTTATGATTTGAATAAGCACCTGAAAATTCACAGAAGCAGAATAGACTCTTTGAATAGTTTCAATTAGTAAATTAGTTCCTAGTGTTAGAGATTCAGCTCTTTAATCATCATTTTTAGACCTAAACATGGTATTAATAACCACATGCTGAACACAGATTTCACCCTAGTATTGACATGTTCTGCAGCTCATATAAGTCCCATGAATACCTAACATAATCAGTGCATAAACATTGTTATAAACAACTTACAGAGCACTGAACATGTTATTTAGCACTGGTTTAGAAATAAATAGATAATCTCTCTACGAATAAGTTAATGACTTGGACTTGTACTTTATGATGGAGAACTTGAATTGCTTACTTGTTTTGCCAGACTGGTTGATTGTTATTTGATACCGAACACATGGAGTGTTCCTAGACTGTTGAATATACTCAAAAGCCCTGTCATGAGATGGAATAATCAATGTTTGATCAAATTGAAGGTTTCACATATCCTAGAAGTGGAAAAACTAATCAATTGCCGCAGTAAAAGTTAGAAAACTTACTTGTCAACTTGCATTAGCCCTTGTCCGGTAGATAATTTATCTTCTGGATGACCACCTACAGGATTGGCGGTATTTTCAAGTGCTCTTCGCACAGTGTATGGACTCACAGTAATACCTTCAGCCTGCACCAGAAGTAGTGAGATGGTTACTACAGAATCATGGTAATACTATACAGACAGAAGAATTAAAGTACAAACAAAGAAGATGGTATATCAAAAGGAGACCTTCATTGCACTGATCAGTAACGCGACTCCTCCACAAGCAGATGGTGAAGCCATGGAAGTTCCATTCATAAGCATGCGGCGTTGAAGAGTCCAAGTAGGGACAGGAGCCACTGCCCCACCAGGAGCACTTATACATACACCAAGATCGCCGTCAGCTGTAGGGCCTCTGCTAGACCTGTGGATATCCCAATTCACAAGGGTAGAGGTTCCAAATGCAAAATACCAGTAATCAGATTGCCTCTTCAAAGTAAGTTTAAGCATCTCCTCTAAAGCAGCCTGAGATAAATTAAGATAATAAGATTAAAACAATGTACCAGGTGTATTCAAGTCCTTCAGCTGGAGGTTCAACTACACAATGAGCCCCAGCGGCCATGGCAGGAGAGACATATGCACCAACACCAATTATGCTTGAAGTAGTGCCACCTGGAGCACCGACAGTATTCAAGGCAGGTCCACTATTACCAGCACTGCTGATAAATATCAGTCGATGTTTGTTGACAGCCTAAAATAACCAATCAGCATTCATAATTAACAACGGGAACATGAAACAGATCCAAGTATAGAAGGATATAAAGAAGATAAAACTTAAAAGAAAAGAAAACATAAAAGACAGGAAAATATAGCAATCAAATAGAAGATAGTCAGCTGCACGATAAGGATGTAATACCTCATTTACAAGGTCAATAAAGCGCCCATAATCTGGTAACAGTGTATCCTCTCCATAACTCATGTTGATCAGATCGCATTTGTGCTGCGAATAAAACATGTTATAATAGTCATGACCAAAAGGCTCTTGATACCAATATACCAACACTACACTTTGAGGCCTCTCTTGTTGGGCTACGCTCAAGAAATGAGTGCCAGAAAGCAAATCAGGTACTACAACTGTCAGAAGCCATGCAGAAAATCAAAAACTTAACAGTAGGACATATTTATCCGCAGGTGATAATACACAAGAAAAGGTAGAACCTGGGCATAGACAAATGTGGCGGCATTGAACCATTATGTCCAATGAATTTATGAAACGGAAATATGACTCGTAGGTGATACAAGTTTAAGGGAAATGGAAAATGGGAAAACAAACAATAAACACATTCACAACATCAAATTTATAAACCAAGACAATAAAACAGCACAAAATAACTTTTTTGGAGGAGCACAGCATACTTAATTTGAGAGTGCAAAATCAACTTATAGGTCATTTTACCGTGATCAGTGAGATATATGCATTATTTTAGCTACATGCATTAGGAGAGATGTTGAATACCTTTGATGGTGTTCTCTTTCTTGCAAGGCTCCATTATTACTTTTATAAGCTTATACTTAAGCCAGAGTCACAAGCCTTGGCCAAAGAGTTTGGGTACACTCTCATTTCATTTCATGCTTTTCTACACGTTTTGTAACACTAAAACTTACATGATTCCATATATTCTATTCTGTTCTGACTTGAGAAGAGAACTCCAACACACCAAAAAACAAGCAAAGGCTAACAGTTCTGCTTTTGGGAAAAAGAAGAAGATCTATCAAGTGAACATTATGAGACAATATGTATCTACTTCTCTTTGATTAACTCACTTGTGTTACCTTTGACTGAACAAAATTGTACAAAATAAGTTATAAAAATGTGTAACTCATAACGATCCTGTACATAGGTAATATATTGAACAGAATGAGGCCAAAAATATCAAATTAGTTAGCTTTTAAGCTTGATCACTAAACCTGTACATAGACATGCGATTACCCACACATGACTGCCTACTTTACAGACGCCCGAATGTGCATACAATGACACGCATCAGGATGCATTTTGATCAATAAGAATCTCAATTTCCTCACTAGACAAAAAGAAAAAGAAGCACCCATATGGCCATATGCTTCTTTTATCTTCCTCTTACATCCCAAGTAACACATAGCTGGAGACCTAACATCCAAGTAAAAAGAAAAGACATCCAAGTTCTGACAGATATGAATTTCATATATAAATTTTAGTTAGTTTAGCCCCTCCACTGTTGGATAATAATTGCTGTAAATTCAGTACTTGAATAGCATTGCGATATAATAAAGGCATCATTCTGCTAGTTTAAGATTAACACCTATAGATCAAGCACTTCTTCCAGATCAGTGACATTTGTGGAACATATTAGCTAATCTGAACTACGTATAGTGATACATTTTTTTAGACAGGTATACAAAATTGAAATCACGCAACTAAGCGACTGGTTAAGGAAACTAACACTTGTAAAACTTCTGATTATAGATTTTAAACAGCTCTTCACGATAAGCTAGAAGTCAGAAAAGTTTAGATTCATGACTACAGCATTTAGGATTGCAGTATTCTTGGATGTAAATGTGCTCCGCACATCAGTCTTTGATAAACTATTCTGAAATGGCCTTTTCTGAAAAACACATCCTTTTTGGTCAACTTTTATGAGCTAGGAAGTGGTAGCTTTTCAAAGGCAATCAGACTTTGTTTCAAAAAGCACTTGAAAAGGGAAGTTATCCGAGCCTACTCTTTAAACTCGCGGAATATTTAACTGTTTCACACAGCACAGCAGAAAAGTAATTTTTCAAAATCACAGCAACACCAAACTAAGTGTTAAGTATTATGCATTTAAACCCACCTCCACTGCAGCTATCAGAGCTCGACTTAAACCAGTTCCAGTTTCCATAGAACCTAAGCGTGCATCACCAATTTTACAAGATATCAGTTGTGCACCTGGCGCTACTCCGTTCAGCAAAGGTTCCTGTATGAATACACAGTGTCAAAGGAAACAATTCAGTAGACAATTGTAAGATGGTTACTGTGCAGCAAAGGAGTAACTTTGACTCAAAAGAAACAAATTCACGTTACCTTGGGGTGGAAAGCAGTTGCAATGCCAGCAACATGAGTGCCATGAGGGGAACAATCAGTTACTATACTCAAGATCTTTCCTTCATCGTATACATTGGTGACAAATGAGCAAGCATCCAGCTTGCTAAATATACCAAATTTTCGTTCTGTCCTGCATGAATAAAATTTACAGTCAAATACTCAAAACACAACTGACATATGGAGAGTCTGAGAGAGTATGCTAAAGTCAGCAGGTTAAGGAGAGATTAGATGGTTAATTTCAAACTTCAGATTTCTACTTTGGAAAAAGTTACGGCTTCCCCATTTAGGTAACTACTTTAGTTACATCATTGTTAGCTATTCAGCAATTAGCTAAAGTCTTTATAAGGATCCGCCCTAGGATGATGATCCCAAGGAAAACTACATCTAATACTAGAAGTGCTCCTTCAAGAGACTAGTTGGCTGTTAAATTAGGATTGAGTATAAGCATTTTCGAGAATACCTTGACTAACAAAAGATGTTGCCATGAACTGATTTATTAAAAGGCTTAGCCATCTAGCACGCCATGAAATGTTTAAGTGAGTCTTTAATTGTAAAAGGAACTGAATTCTTGTGTAACATCATAATTAAGATTCACAGGTCAAACGACAAACCTATATGGCTAAATCTCCTATTCTGAGTTCTACCCCTCTATTTTAACATGGGTACAAACTATTGGCAAAGCACACTCAGAATACAGACCTGTAATTTGTTAGAGGAGAGAAATTTGCTAGTTTCCCAAGCTCCTGGTCATCCTCAAGGCTCTGGGTGTCTAGAGCCACCCTCCATACATCACCATCATTCCACACAACAGCATCAATAACAGGTCCCCTATCATCGTAGCTCTGAAAAGAAACATCAAGTTAATGCAGAATAAATATTAATGATAAATCTAACTTTGAACTTAGAGGATGATCGCTCACATCGCCTTGTTTACGAAGATAATCAACTCTACTTTGAAGGTCTTCTTGAGTTCTTTTTAAGTTGCTGTCCTCCACTTTAACATACTTCTGCAGACATGAAATTACGCATATGAGGGAATTAATTCAGCTACAGCTTTGGGTGCATGAAAATATCTTTGTAAAAAAGAGACAGATGCATGACTATCTCCACAACTGCCAGTATCCTGACTATAGCATAGGTATTTATTTTAAGGTGGTGTCCTCCACAATAATTATCCAACTTATAAGTATGTATTTAAGCAGGCCATCAATCTGGATCACGAGCCTAAATTGAGGTGATTGCTTTCTTTTCCGCAAAACAGTGCGCTCAATCCGCTTGTCATAGTTACTATCAAGGAATCTGGATAAAATTGAAAGTTCCAATGTCCTTCAAATGGTTCACAATGTAAGAGGTGAACATCTCTTTTCAAAAGCTAATATTTGAGAGTTGAGACGGTAAGATTTGGTTGTCCACAGCGATATTTGTGGAATGCCCAAGATTTGTGTTAGATATCTTCTCGCTATTATCTGTGGCAGCCTAAAGGTGGGGCCTTCTGCTTTCGATGTACTTAAATTGTTTCTTTGATTAACAAAATATATATACATGGCAACGGGGCAGACGATGGTAGTTTATGGAGGTATCAACCTTATTACGAATTTTGGAGATTTGAGCTGATGGATGTTTCAGACAGGTTCTTACAGAAACAAAAATTAAAGAGATTTCCATAGAGAGAAAAACCTGGTCAAATTCTTGGAGTTGCTTTACAGCTTCAGCAATTGCTTCCTGGTTTTTCTCATCCCATTTCTTCTTCCTTTCTTTCTGCCAAACAAACAAGTTTTCCAGATAATAAGATTCCGCCAAAAATCCATGTGTGATTGAGATGGTTAGAGCACATAATAAGAATTTATTATATAGATGCAAAGTAAGTCCAACATTCAAACTAGAAATCAACCATATAGTAAAACATGAACGTCTTTTTTGCATTCGCTCTCAGATACATTTGACAGATCTGAAGTTCCTAATCAAAAATTTCTTAAATCTAACCTTCATTTGTGACTCCATATCATAATAACTTACCCACTTTCTAAGCTCTCAAATTTCAACTCTATTGTTTTTCGTAATTTTTATGAATACCCAATATCTCACAGGTTGACAGTTTTACGTATGACATCTCCAAACGCAGGAAATGACAAACGTGCGGTACCATTGGGGGACATTTTCAAGTAATAACGCTGTGCCGTTGGCACGAAGCATAACTAGTAATGTAGAGGGGAAGGCTTACCTTTAACCGAGAAGTCAAAGTATCCGTGAAAAGCTCATAAACCATTTTACAACCAACATGCCAGTCCCCAATAGGATTCTTCCATGAAGAATTAACAACCAAAGATGCTCCTGTATTAAGTTAAAATCAGAAACATGGCCATACATGTAAAGCAACAACTTCTATTCTAAAAAGCATACTACTATTCCAGAAACACACATTAGCACAATATGAAGGAAAAAAAACATAGTACAACTTGAAGGGAACACATCAAAGACATTAGACGAGATTTGGTTTCTTTATTGTTTAACTAAAAAGAGAAGAGTCATAAAATAAACAGATTGAGAGAATTGCAACAGTAGCTTTATATGTCTAGAAATAGCTAATTAACGTATGGATCAACACATGATTTCAAAGCGCAGAGAAATGTCTACTGTCCTAAACCTAATTCTTGTATGCAAGGGTATCATGTTAACTAAACACTTCATTTAAGTTATGAGAATACCGATCACCCTAACTCACAACAATGAGAAAAAACCAAGTTCCTATCAATAAGACAGACTCATGGCTAATTAAAGATGGAAGTGATGTTTCAAACACATCTAACTGGTTCAACTACCAACTCCAAATACAACCTAAGAGTAAACATTTCTATAGACAGCAATCTGGCAACCACAATCAAAGATCACAGAATCATGCTTAATAACAACCAACATTAAGGTATTACAAACCTGAAGCTCCCACAATAACACCATCTTCATCGGCTTTAACCACTTTCGAGGTATCAACATCACCACTCCCTGTACTGCACACACACAAAAGAAAAATCATAAGCAAACAAATCAAGAAGAAATAACAAAAATCAAAGTCATCACTAATCTCTTAAACACTTTAGATTACCAATCAAGAACATCAAGAATCTTCGGTTTCCCATCTGAAGTAACTTGTAAACCAGCCGCAGCTGGATCAACACCAGAATCTGAAAAAAAAAAAAAAAGAAAAAAAAAATCAAAATCATATCTCAAAATTCTTCTCAACAAAAAGTTCAATTGATTACCAAAGATAGCAATGAGAGCACCGCGTCCATCAAATTTAGGGTTAGATTCAATGAATCGGTCAGCACCGATTTCTTTCTTCGGCATCAAAGAAGCTAAGAAAGTAGATTCGTTGAGTTTAAAGGAACTTAATGCTCCGTTATCTACTTCTTTAGAGCAATTCAACGGCATTTCCCTGGAAATTTTACCCCCAAATTCGATTGAAGACGATAGAAACCCGGTACTATTTCTTAAACCCTTGTATGAAGATGGGAGTGGAAATCGGTTTTGTGAAGATCGGAGAAAAAATGGGGAACTCTGATAAACTGAGGTCAATGAGGTGGTGATGGTCATTATGATGGGCTATGACAATAATGTCCCTGCTATGGGGATTAATAGACAATTATGTGGCTCGTAATCGCTCAAGAGATTTATCGATTTCCTGATGGGCATTTTTTAGATAGCTAGTTAGTCACGGTCGGTCACGGTCTCACTCTAGTAAGGTTTGGGAGTCGTGATAGGGTCCAGATCGTCTGTGCCACTGCTTGGGTGTGCCCTATATGCCACACCAATAGAAACACGCCACATATTTCCTCCCAGTAACGATAACTAACTAACTAACTAACTAGATTTTCTATATATAACATCAGTCATTTAGGAAAGATAATCAATTATGGACTAAAAAAGAGATTACCAGTTAATGAGAGGAATGATGTGGCGTGTTTCTATTGGTATGGCACATAGGGCACACACAAGCAGTGGCACAGACGATCTCGACCCGTCGTGATAAGGTCTACCAAGGCTCTTATTAGTCCACGCGTCGAGATGAATGCGCTCCAACTAAAGAAAATGATGTTTTTATGTGTAAATATATAAGGCTCGAGTTTTTTATAACTTTATGTTGGAAATTTGAATAGGAATTAAGTTGGTTACAATCAATTTGTGTATGGTTGTGTCTATTCATATAAACCCTTTCAAGGGATGTGTCTCTCCACTAAGGGATGTGACCTTTCATGAAAGGACTTCTCCAAAAATCATATATAAACTTATATAAATCCCACGCATTCTCCATTGTAATAAAGTGTTTTTCAGAATCATAAAACTAGTACTAGAAATTTAAGAGTTTGCATGTGTCTTCAAGAGTTAAAGAAGAGTTTGTGCTATATCTATTCGCGTTCGATGTTCGGTGTTATCGAAATGCTGCGAAAAACATCGAGGTATTGTTGAATGTAGGAGACATATGCCGCTAAACCTGTAACAACATTATATACAGGGCATCAAATGTCTTAAGCAAAGAGATTACTCGCCTCAATACACTCAAGTAAGTCTGTTTAAGTTTTGTGATTGATCATCTTCTTTCTGTCATTCTTTTCTTGTTTTGTTGTTAGTATTACGAGATGTAATACATAAATGAAACCGTGTTACAAAGAGTTGTAACGGATCGGTGGATAATACACGAGTTGTATTATTGGAGAATAGGTAACAAAGATAATTATCCAACACTTTATGGTGGGTTTGGATGTGGAATTTTAAAGGTGGAATTTATGGGTTCATGGGATTCGGTGGAATTATGTTTCATTTGTTATGTTTGGTCTCCCAAATTCCTGGAATCACGTTTCCCACGGGATTCAGTTTTCCAGCAAATCCTCCATATGGAGTCTGACCCCTCCCCCCTAATATTTGCTGGAAAACTTATCAAGGGATTTATGGACCTACTTTTTTTTTAACTTTAAATATCATATATATACAATTTTAGGATTTTAAGGATAATACCAAACAATATATTGACTTTAAAATAAGATAATTCTATGAATCCTAGGAATTTTAAATAAGCTACCAAACAAACGAGAGATTTACATGAACCCTAGAATTTGTAATCACATGGAATTATAAATCCTGGAAATCGTGAATTCTGCAAACAAACCCACCATTAAATCATTTGTGAGGAGCAACTAGGGAAATAAGACATTCTCAATTTAGTATTTTGACCTAGAGTAACACATTATTTGTTTGAATCTGACTTTAGATTTGAAACGGATCAGGATTCTGAATTGAACCAAGTTAAATACCGGACTTTGGTTTTTATCTTTTTGATGCCTGACTTGAGGTTAGATTCGGGTTATACATCTGACACAGAGCTTTTTGGGTCACGTGTCATTTTGTAGTAGATTTATTGAGCATACATTTTTAATCAGATATAATGAGTCAGATTCTAATAAATGAAATTCAGATGAGTCGAAAAAAAACAAAGAATTTGTAAGCGGGCAATGGTACCCTGCCAGTCATTTATTTTAAGATAAACAATTGCACAAGCAAAAGGAGGACTAAACAGAACGGCATTTTCTCCACTGTGTATGAAGCAAAAAGGCTCGGTAAAATATGTCAGACATCATTTGTATTACAATTCGCTGCTCTCTCAGCAAAATAGAAAAATGCTTTTCTTAAATGTGGCACATGTTTTTATTAACCGTAACCCAAAAAAATTAAATTAAAGGAAAAGTCAATTTTACCAAATAAGGCTTAATTTTTTTTCTAAGAATCCTGCTTCTTCCCCAATATCAAATTATAAACCCTAACTTTTCCTTTTCTTTTTTTAATCCAAACTAAGGTATATTTCGCTATTCTTACGGCTACAACTTGCCTTATTATAAACCTTAATTTTACTTTCCAATAAAACAAATTAAACCCAAATCACCTTACCCCAAATCATCTTTTCTCTAAAACGATTTTATTTTTCCTAAATCATGATTACTGTAATATTGATTAAGGTTATATATTCTTTTTTTTTAATTCTCCACAATAGAAATCTGAATAAAATCAACTAAGGTTTTTATTTTCCTAAAACCAATTTTCTAAAACTCCATAAGTATTTATTCCATACAAAAATTATAAAATGATCTGCAATCACGGTTACATTAAATTGAGTACCCTTAAAAATCATCAATTATGTCACAGTTCATACATAAATTTAATTATGAAAATTATATAGTAAACTTTATTCTTTTTTTTGATTTAGGGATTTGATAATTTATTCAATTATTTGGGCTATATATAAAAATTGTATTGAATTTTATGGGTTATGTTAAATGGTATAAGAATCCGTTTGGTTAGATTGACGACTTATTTTATATGGATTATAGTTAATAAAAGCATGGATTATATTTAAAAGAAGCCACAAAAAAATCACCAAGTTGGCATCTACATATAAAAGTAAATAAAACGTTACCATAATATGGACGTGCCTACCAAACGAAAAACAAAGTACTAGCATATATGAAGAAAAAAATGGGCGAATAGCACGACGCATATAAAAAGTACAACTATATATTTTTGGTACTCAAAACCCCAACTCGAAATGCAGAATATAGTTTACTCGAAAGAGAAAGACAGGAAACGACTTTTTGTTTTCTTGTTATAAGCATTTGCATTTGATGATTTTTCACCATACACGTATCAAGTGTAGTACAGATTTGGGAACTGATCAAAGTAGAGTCAGTTTGAAATTGATATAGTCATCCTTTCCCCGCTTAGTCCTCATGCATGCAGTGTTTGCCCATCAATAACCTCTTTTCCTTACTCTAGCTCTTATTTAAGGACATGCAGGACATGCTTGACAGCAGAGTATACAGAAACAAATAGAGGAGAATCAAAGAGTGAAAGCGAAAGAGAACAGATTATATTGAGAGAGATCGATCAACAAGATGGCAAACAACAATGGCGTAATACTTGTTTTATTAGTTACCATCTTGAGTGGATCAATCATCATATCCTCTGGTCAAGTTACTGTTCAAAACCCCGATTCCAAGGATTGTTGTCCATTCGGGAGCTGCAGAGAATGTATCCAACAATTATTCCAGAAGTGTACAGCACAGTTGCAAGGATGCCAGAAAAGCTGCACTCTCCCAGTTAGTGCTGATAAAAGTACTGTTGAATCTGTTAAAAAGGTCTGCAAAGATTGTTTGAAGCAATTTCATAAGCAATGTAAGCTAAAGACGTGCAAGAGTTGTTGCGCTTATAAACACAAAGGTAACTATGCAACTGCCGCTACTAATAATTGCGAGAGTCGGGAAAATGATGTCCATGATCACCCTGCAGCTGCTAGTAGCCCTGCTTATCATGCTTAATGTAAGACAAAGTGCATCATCAAAGCACTGTTGCATGTGTGTGCTCGGAGATAAGTTGAATTATTAGTACTCTGGAATAATGTAATGAATACGAGAAGAGTACCCTCTAATAAGTATGTACGTATTTCTATTGTGTTGCTAAAGCCTTCTCCATTCCTGTTGCCTGTTTGACATAATCGTCTTGTGGTGACAAGACTTTTTAATTAAACATATTCGACAAAATTAAAAATCATACAGCAAATTGTAAATGCGAAACAAAAAAACACTTCGAGCGCAAAAGGTGTCAATGCGAAACAAAAACAACATTTCGAGCGCAAAAGGCCATGCTCTTTCTAGGGAGTTTTTGTTATTTAAGCTTTAGCATGAACGGGTTTTTGGAAAGGACAGTTGGAGAAACTTAATTAGGGACAAAGGATCACAAGCGATACGTTCAGTTCTATTCCTATGTTAATTGCAAAGTACAGTAGTATTTAACTAATTTATTTTTAAAAGATAATATACTCATGAAGAAATCTACCATATCTAGACTTCCGTTGGAAACAAAATTCTTTTAGATTTTTTTATTTATTTGGGTACACAGAAGAAAGGATAAAAGCTAAACATGAGATATCCGAGTTCGTCCATCTAGCTTGGACTTTGTGGGAGAGTGCATGCACAGCAAGAGAATGAGCTGCTGTATTGGCCACCTTTGGCACGTAGGCAAGTGCAATTAAAGTTTCCTAGTAAACTTTTGATGTCAATAAAATTCTTTTAGATATTCAAATCAATCTACACCGACCCCGGGATGTGTATATATACATGGAATGCTCGCGAAAACTTGATTACATCAGTACAGCGTATTCACAGTTCACATAAAGGGTATTAGGATTAATTTAGGGTTCGAGGGTTTTGATGGGTTTGATAAATAATCAGAAGATGGATTTATGCGGAACCAAGGTATGTATTCCTTTGTCGATCATATTTTTTAATCGTTTATTGATTGTAATCATGTTAAAGCTATTAGTATACAAGAAATTTATCTGTTATCTCGCTTTATAAAAAAATCTGTTATAAAGTGTATATACCCCGTTCAATGACCTTATGATTAAAAAAAAAGTGTACTCAAAGTATGGATACGGGGTATATATACCTTTACAAAATTTGATAGCAGACAAATCTATAGTTGGTTTACGATCAATAGAAGATTAAAAATATGATCGACAAACTGATACATACCTTAACTACCATTCTTGCCATTCTTTGGAAAATCCTTGTCCTGGTTATTTACTGAACACGTCCAAACCGGTAAGGGGGTTGAAAATCGTTGGTTGAGTTCAGTTTTGATAAACCAATTAGTTTTACTTTCGGAGTTGAATTTAACTCTAAAATGAGTTCATCTTGGATTTATTTCAAATTTAGCTCCTAGACAAGCTACATTACCAAGCTCTTGAAGATGAATTTCCACTATGTGGAATTAAAACATTTGATGTATGCTATTTTGCGTGTAACACCAAAACAGCACAAAAAAAAAAGCAAAAGCAAAAGATACTCAAAGTTGCAAAAACCATTTTTATTGTTATTTTGTACATGTGCAATGAGATATATCACCAATTCTCCTTTTGGCTTGTGGCTTAAACAATGTACATTTTTAGCTTACCTTTGGTTTTGAGAACTCAAAGAGGAATCAGTGCGAAACTTAACCCTCTCTCAGATGACCTGTTTATACTGTAGTAGTGGCTTCTGAGGGGTGCATTTACCCTATTTAAGGATTTTCGTGGAAGAGAGAGTAGAGAATAACAGATGTCCCTACTCTCAATATTATTAATGGCGATCAACGTTGCGATATTGGTGATATTACTTACCATCACTACTTGCCTATTGAAAGGATCAATGGTCTCTTCATATCGTAATTCTTTAGCTACAAGCATATCTCCTCCTGGTAAAGAAATACTTCCTTTTTTTCCAAAGCATCGCACACGTATTGTTCCGATGCGTATCTCTTGCTCCGATGAAATGCCATTCCCCAGTTGCGGATACTGTGTCAAGCACACAAAGAGCTGCAAAATTTGTTGCGTACACCGAAGAAATGTAACTACAGGAGTTATGACTATAGATGATGATGTTGATGTTGGTCATGTTGATGAAATTGGAAATAATGTTGCTGCTTTCGCTGGGCACAATCCTGGTGGTGATATTGACCGTGTTGCTTCTGAAGATCCTAGGTGACCATGCTTAACGAGGGATTGGTTGGAAGACTAGTACTTATTGCCTTGACATAGATGATGTCGGAGTAAAAATCGCCAATAAAAAGAGTGATCTAGTGGGTTGTAGACTCTTATCAATCTATTGCGTGTGTTTTGAAGAGATAAATAAAGCAGCTGGCTGGCTCTAGAAATAACTGTTTAATATTAGTAACTATGTATTATTGATTGGTTAAAAAAGTTGCAAAACCCAGGAAAGACAGACTCAATTGTTTTTTAATTAAAAAAATCACGTAGTCGTAGCTTTCTTTCTTCTTTTTTCTTCTTTGGTATACACAAAGGATTTGCTAAGAGCATGGTATCCCAAAATGTTTTTACTTTATTAATTGATTACTTGTATTAGCATCATCCTAAATATCAAAGTGGTAGAAATCCGAAAGTAATTGATGTTTAGTTTGGACTAAGTACTTCAGTATACAAATCCCCTGGTATTCTAGTGGCGGCACTGCCTACTTTGTTGGTTTCTTTATTTTAGTTTCCTCCGACATACCAATTCCCTCTTGATAAGTTAACATTTGATTCGATTCAAATGTGGTCGTTTTTTGTTTTACTTTACTAAAATCTCCAACTTCAAGCAACTCCGTATCCACCATGCATATATATATATATATGGCGAACAAAGTCATCAAATAAATGATAAATATAAAATGTCATTTGGTCATACAATTTAAAAGTACACATTATATGAAGTCTGTGTAATACAATGTGAATGATACGAGCACTAGCACATTCGATGTGAACTTTCATGGTGTTTTCTAATGAGTTCGTTAGACGATAATTGACAATGGCTTTCCTGATAAGGTATGGAATCTCTGGTTGGAGGACAATTTTGCTGCCAAGTGAAATGAAAATAAAACTTTGCTTTTGACTTTTGAAAATGAAATGACTTTTGCTTGTAGAGTTCTGGTTGGCAAACATGCTCTAAGAATAATCTGTTAAATGCTAGTTCAGTAGCCACCTTTGCTTGTTAGTTAGTTTTTTTTTTATTATATCTACATTGTTAGCCGTGAAGTTGCAATTGGCATACATATGTTGGAGAGTTAAGCTCCAGCAGGGCTCGATCATTGCTAAGTCGAATTGTCAACAATAACTTGAACCAGATACTTGCATCCATTTTATTGAACTAAAAAGGAATCATGAATGTCTTCGTAGACGTTATCACGGGTGCCAGAAGTCGACACTTCTGAAAGGTCTCGAGAAGTCGACACTTCAATACTTCATAGAAGTCAAGGTAATTCGTATGTTGGTTCTCCATCAAAGCCAATTGAAGGGCGGAAAATTTTGGACTGGGAAATCTTTCTACATAAGTAGTTAATCGGTCTACGCCAGCTAGGAAGAACCCAAGAGAAATCTCATGAATCTCTTTTTGGGTGGCTTTAGTCTCACACAAAATCTTGGGGCTGCTTCAACTATGACGTAGCTATTTACACTTCAAAAATGAACTCAAGGAGATACTTCAATCCTATTTTTTTTTTCTTTTTTTTTTGTTAAAAACATTGCATCTATTGACTATTAAACCAGGAAAGACTAATAATATTTGAAATAATATCTTATTGTTCAACAGCGTAATTCCTAGCCAATTACTGAAGTGATTGGCAATTGTGAACTCACACTACTATCAATCCATCATATAGATACAGGGTAGAAGTGTCGACACTTGGTACTTCAACACTTTAAATGTATTGGGCATTTGGAGGTTAACTTTAACTAAGATTTTTTTGTAAAAAAAATGTTTATTTTATTAATTTCATTTTGGTTACGTGAGTAAAACCGAAGAAGAAACCTAGATACAGTTTACATAGATGTTTTAGATTACACATTTACACGCACAACTCATATATATTTCGGAAAGATCATGTCTATATATTTTATCTGAATTTCAATTTCACCGTCCTTCTCCCTCAATTGATGTCTATTCTTAATGGAAAATTTTAAAGATAAGACGACGCTATCAGATATGGATTACTATGGGACAGTAACTACCCAAGCTACCTAATTCATGCATAAAATAAGGTTTTCCATTTTGACACAAACAATATCCAATAGCTAGTACTGTTTCATTATGTATTTGAAAATAAATGATTATTACCGGTAATATCTCAATATGTATTTGAAAATGTTGTATTTGAAAATGTTGATGGTTATTGCACATATGAAAATGATGTACGCAAAATTTAAAGAAATATATAATATTGCCAAAATAAACATGAGTTACCATGATCTTCCTGATTTGGGTTCCCATATAACACTCAATTTCAGTCATAATTGGTTATATAGTTAACTGCAATGCAGGTACCACCTTTATTGTCTTTAATTTGTTCTTGGCGGTTAGGAAAAAAATGGGAGAAGAAAAGGAGAAATTGAAAAGATAGATAGCTATTAGAGAAATGTATGTATTTTGCTAGCTGCTTGATTTGCATAAATTTTATAAATCATACGAAGAAAAAAGTTTTCTTTTAGTATCAACTAGCATATTCCTCACCGCCATCTTAGTGATTGTGGTAGTAGAATTTCTTTCTTGATTGATTTCTTTATTTTATCTTCCACCAACATACCAATTCTTCACGATAAGTTTATACGTAATTTGCATTTAGTTTGTCTTTGTTTCTTTTATCACATGTTCAACTTTAAGAAGTATGGTATATATATTGTGTAATGAAATCATAAAACCAGAATGTCAATTGGTCGTACAATTTAAATTACACGTAAATTGAATTTTGTATATAATGAAATGTGAATACGAGCATTAGCACGATCGATGTGAATTATCGTGATGTTTTTTTGAATGAACGAGTTTGTTAAACACTGCTAAATGGCTAAGGTATAATGGGAATTTGTGCGAGGGAGCTCATATTTTACCCCAAATTTAGTCTAAAAAATTACTTTGCTTCGGCTTTTGGATTAGATAGATAGTGACGCCTATGAAATCAACACCGTAGTGAGAAATGATCAGTCAAGTTTTCAGAGCCTACATATTATGAGCTAGAATGAGACGATAAACTTGAAGAGCATTGTTACTTGAAAATGATTTGATCAATAAAAAAGCACAACCAATTTATAAAATAAATGCATTGAGTTTTCACCCATTGCATGATCGATCTTGTAATTGTTTTTGATCGTACTTCGTCACTTTAGTTTAGATATATTAGGCATTCTGAGATTAACTTTAAGTAAAAAAAAATGATCTGTAAAGAATTTGGTGCTGGCGAGTTTCGAACTCAGGTCACTGATATTATCACCGAATGACTTTACCACTAAATATTTCAAATTTTGTAAAAAAAAACAAACTCTTATTTACTATTTTAAATTCTGTCGTTTTTTGTTACTGTTTTTGTTATCACAACTGGAATAAAACCCAAGTAGAAACCTAGGCACAATCTTTATAGATATATTTTTAACCAAAGCAGTAAATTAATAAAAATAACGATCGATTTTGTGTATAATTTCTAAAGAATGTTTACGTTACAACTAAATTTTACTACATAGTTTACATTTTTTATCTTTACATACAATGTTATACTAAAGTCTTATCGCATGTTGTAATGAAATTTGTCATTAACTAATTAATGCTCTTTATAGGAATATTTGAAAATTGACACGTTCTTAAATCGTAAGCCCTATGTTATTGGGAAAGTACAATATCTTACATGGCCCCACCTAAACAAAACCTTCTCATTTTCCTCTTTTTTTTCATTTTTCGTCAATTACAGCCAAAAACTCAACTGATCTAAACTAACATGATCACCAGGACTATTCATTGCTTGATATACCAACCAGTAACAATATACTAATATTGTAAATAAATATCTAATAAAGAATGTTGTTCGTACTTCAATCCAAAATTTAATTGCTCAAAGGATGAAGTTCACAAACGAATGCTCAACAAATTAGTAAATTCGGAACCAACAATTTGTACATCAGAAGTCAGATTAAAATTATTCATATTGGTCATAAGATCTTATTCATATGACTCACACATAAACTACCATCAAACTCTAAATAATATTATTTGTTCTGGTAATCAAAGGGAAAATCTTCGGGAGAAATTACAACAGAATGAAGAATGAGAAGAAAAAGTAAACATTTTAAAGATATTATATAGGCGAAATTTTCATTTTTCCCTGTACCACTATATAGGCGGATCTCAAATTTCAAAACGATTTTTTACTCATATTATTCTTATTTATTTTCTCGGTAATCATCATAATTGAGTGTATGTATCTAACATTGGGAATATAATTAAGGATAAAACAGGAAAAAGCATAGAAATTTATAAAATCAATAAAGTTTCTTAATCTAAGAGATTTTACCTAATCCGCCTATATATGTAGTACGGAGGGAGTACATAACAAGTCAAATACATAATAATATTAGCTTTTTTTTCTAAAAATTTGTTGTGATATGCTTCAAAAAAAAATTATATTATTATTTGTTGAGTCAGACCTCAAATCAAACACTAAAAAACGAAAAAAAATCAGAGTCTCGATCTGATTCGGAACGAGTCAGACGCCAAGTGGGATTTAGATTTACCAAGTCAGATTCAATTGAAGCAAAGGTATCAGTTTATAAAACTGGGTCTATAATGAACAATTTAACCGAGGAGATTATGACATGACGTAGCTTAGACTTACACTCTTCCTTATTTCTGGGAGCATACTATCACTTAACTAAAAAACATTTCTTATTTATCCTTCTTTTCATTTCACCCTATTGATGACATGATTTTTACACGTAAATCGTCATCCATTTATAGAAAAAAAACATATATTTTTGTTGTTATATTCAAGGAGAAAATGTTTAGGAAAAATTATAACAAAATGAAGAACGAGAAGAAAATTATATCATTGGGATATTGGAGATAACTAAAAGAAAACTATTTTTTTTCTTTACATTTCATTAATACATTAAAAGATGGGGGTTTTGTATTGGATGTAGATTTTTTCTTTACCTTTTATAATATTCGCAGTAGTTATATTAAAATTGTGAAATCAGTCAAAAAAAAAAGGGTTTGAACCAAGATTATGTATAAAATGAAATCTACAAGAAAGGGATTTATTTTTGTTGCACTTGTTTTTTTATCATGTTTATATGGAACTAAACTTTTTGTTTATAATGTTTGTATGACATTGATTCATTACACCATTTTTGGCCATATGTTAGGTTGTTTGGTTTTCCATTTAACTGGTTTGTCAGAATCTGACTCATTTAAGTTTGATTTATCATTTACAGATCTGATTCATAATTTTCTAAATTTATAGCGTTGATTTTTTTTGTTCAAATCCAGTCAAAAGAGTTCCCAAATATTCATGTACAAAATAGTACCGACTCAAATACCTCTTAGTTAGATTATGAGTGGTGTCCTTAACTCAGCGGGCTATGTCAAAATTAAGAATACATGTTGATTTTTTCTATCTCCCCGTCTCCCCCCTTCAATGAGAGTGGACGAATACGGAAACTTCTACCATGTTTTTAAATCAATTTCATTCTCGATCGTTGGATGGGCTTACTTTTAAATTCAGCCGTCAAGATTTACACACGAATTCCTTTGTGAACTATTTATGTTAGCCGTTAAATTATCTAACTATAATCCGTACGATTTAATTTTTCTATGGAGATTGCAAAAATACCCTTATTATTCCATTAATATTTGAAAGATGCTTTATTAATGAAAATAAAAATTGTCCTCATTCCATGTTCTCTGTTTTTCAGCAAATTATCTCATAAGTCATATGTTCTGAGAAGCAAAAATTGTGATTTCAGAAAACTGAAACTCTTAAATCTCTGTCAGCCCTTGAAATTTTAATTACATCATAGATAATTTAGATTTGAATTACAACAAAATCCTAACTCTAATCATAATCTTGAGAGATTAAATCATGTTTTCATCATCTAGATGCAATTGATCGCCAAAATAAAGTAAGAGATGTCTATCCACTGTATACAACCATCATTAGAATCTTATACTTCATCACTAGAATCCTATTCTTTGAAATTATGTATCAATCTTTTTTTTTTAATATAAATTTTACAAGTCATTTGAATTCGTTGGAAGAAAGATGAGTGCATGTATGGATAGATGTTTAAGGACATACAAAGCACGTGCACTCGACTTGTAAGTATTATCGACATTATGTATTAGAAAATTCAAATGATTATTGCATTAAGGGAAATGGTGTATGCATAACTGAGATAACTATGATTATTATAAATTAAACATGAGTGTATGACTTACCAACTTAAAATGAATCATATATTCTTGAGGAGAGCAATGAATTAGCAAAATATTTTGTGTTTTTTAAGAAAAACATTTTTCTTTTTCCCGTTAACTAGCATCTTTTTCACTGCAATTCTATTTCTTGATCCTAATAATGGTAGCAGTTCTTGATTAATTAATTTATTTTAGTTTCCTCCAACGTACCAATTCCTTTTCCGTAAGGTTGTTAATTCACAATTAATTTTCTATGTTTCTTTTAACAAAGTGCAGATGTTCACACTTGGTACCTACCCATTTATATACGACAAACAAGTCATGAAATCATAAAATAAAAATTTCACTTGGTCATAAAATTCACAATTACACATAGATAGAGCTTTGGATATTATAATGTGAATGATACGTGCACTAGCACGATCAATATGAAGTTTCGTGGTGTTTTTGTGAATGAGTTTGTTAAACACTAGTAATATTGGCTAAATGTGGAGTGGGAATTCGGTGCGAGGGTTTAGCTCAAATTATTAGTCTCATGAATTACCCGGCTTCGCCTTTTGAATTCCTTCCAAATTTTATTGGCAAAGTTCGCAAACAAAATTGCATTTTAAATGCTCAACAAACACATAAACACTCTGGATGAATTTTGTTAAAAGCTTACAACAGTTTGCACCTGAAAAGTCACATGAATATCATTAGTATTAGTCATAATATTTTATCGACATGATTTTTACATGTTAGTCATTATCCATTTATAAAAAAACATATATTTCTGTTATATCGAAAGAGAAGATGTTTAGGAAAAACTACAGCAAAGTGAAGAACGAGAAGAAGATTATATCTTTGTGATATTGGAGATTACTAAAAGCAAACTATTTTTTTCTTTACATTTCATTAATATACTAAAAGAAGGGTGTTTTGTATTGCTTGTAGATTTTTTCTTCATCTTCTGTAATATTTGCGATAGTTTGATTAAAATTGTGAAATTGGTCAAAAAAAAAAAAATTAAAACCAAGATTATATATAGTACTTGTTTTTTTTTTATATGGAACTAAACTTTTTGTTAATAATGTTTGCATCACATTGATTATTCATTTCCCTATTTTTGGTCATGGCAGGTTAGATTGTTTTTATCTGCACTCAACTGGTTTGTTTGAATCTGATCTACCTGTGTTTGATTTATTATTTCCAAATTTGATTTAAATTGTTTTAAATAACAGAAAAAGCGTCAAATAATTCACTTACAAAATCGCGCTAGATCATATTTTCGGGTGAGTTAAACCTCGAGACATACATCCATCACAGAATGAAATTACATCCGAGTCGGGTCGAGTCAGATGCTAACCCAGATTCAGATCCCAAATCAGATCCCCACAAAAAGATGGTGCGATGAACAATATAGCCCACGAGATTGTGGCACGTAACTAAGACGTACAATCTTCGTTATTCCTAGGAGTACGATATCTCCTTCCTAAAAAAAACCTTCTTATTTCTCTCCCTCTTCTTCTCATTTCACCCAATTGACGAGAGACGAGAAGAAGAGCTGCTTGATTTGCATAAATTTTATAAATCATACGAAGAAAAAAGTTTTCTTTTAGTATCAACTAGCATATTCCTCACCGCCATCTTAGTGATTGTGGTAGTAGAATTTCTTTCTTGATTGATTTCTTTATTTTATCTTCCACCAACATACCAATTCTTCACGATAAGTTTATACGTAATTTGCATTTAGTTTGTCTTTGTTTCTTTTATCACATGTTCAACTTTAAGAGATATGGTATATATATATATATATATATATATATATATATATATATATATATATATATATATATATATATTGTGTAATGAAATCATAAAACCAAAATGTCAATTGGTCGTACAATTTAAATTACACATAAATTGAACTTTGTATATAATGAAATGTGAATACGAGCATTAGCACGATCGATGTGAATTATCGTGATGTTTTTTTGAATGAACGAGTTTGTTAAACACTACTAAATGGCTAAGGTATAATGGGCATTCTGTACGAGGGAGCTCATATTTTACCCCAAATTTAGTCTAAAAAATTACTTTGCTTCGGTTTTTGGATTAGATAGATAGTGACGCCTATGAAATCAACACCGTAGTGAGAAATGATCAGTCAAGTTTTCAGAGCCTACATAGTATGAGCTAGAATGAGACGATAAACTTGAAGAGCAGTGTTACTTGAAAGTGATTTGATCAATAAAAAAGCACAACCAATTTATAAAATAAATGCGTTGAGTTTTCACCCATTGCATGATCGATCTTGTAATTGTTTTTGATCGTACTTCGTCACTTTAGTTTAGATATATTAGGCATTCTGAGATTAACTTTAAGTAAAAAAAAATGATCTGTAAAGAATTTGGTGCTGGCGAGTTTCGAACTCAAGTCACTGGTATTATCACCGAATGACTTTACCACTAAATATTTCAAATTTTGTAAAAAAAAAAAACTCTTATTTACTATTTTAAATTCTGTCGTTTTTTGTTACTGTTTTTGTTATCACAACTGGAATAAAACCCAAGTAGAAACCTAGGCACAATTTTCATAGATATATTTTTAACCAAAGCAGTAAATTAATAAAAATAACGATCGATTTTGTGTATAATTTCTAAAGAATGTTTACGTTACAACTAAATTTTACTACATAGTTTACATTTTTTATCTTTACATACAATGTTATATTAAAGTCTTATCGCATGTTGTAATGAAATTTGTCGTTAACTAATTAATGCTCTTTTTAGGAATATTTGAAAATTGACACGTTCTTAAATCGTAAGCCCTATGTTATTGGGAAAGTACAATATCTTACATGGCCCCACCTAAACAAAACCTTCTCATTTTCCTCTTTTTTCATTTTTCGTCAATTACAGCCAAAAACTCAACTGATCTAAACTAACATGATGACCAGGACTATTCATTGCTTGATATACCAACCAGTAACAATATACTAATATTGTAAATAAAGATCTAATAAAGAATGTTGTTCGGACTTCAATCCAAAATTTAATTGCTCAAAGGATGAAGTTCACAAACGAATGCTCAACAAATTAGTAAATTCGGAACCAACAATTTGTACATCAGAATGCAGATTAAAATTATTCATATTGGTCATAAGAACTTATTCATATGACTCACACATAAACTACCATCAAACTCTAAATAATATTATCTGTTCTGGTAATCAAAGGGAAAATCTTCGGGAGAAATTACAACAGAATGAAGAGTGAGAAGAAAAAGTAAACGTTTTTAAGATATTATATAGGCGAAATTTTCATTTTTCCCTGTACCACTATATAGGCGGATCCCAAATTTCAAAACGATTTTTTACTCATATTATTCTTATTTATTTGCTCGGGAATCAACATAATTGAGTGTATGTATCTAACATTGGGAATATAATTAAGGATAAAACAGGAAAAAGCATAGAAATTTATAAAATCAATAAAGTTTCTTAATCTAAGAGATTTTACCTAATCCTCCTATATATGTAGTACGGAGGGAGTACATAACAAGTCACATACAAAATAATATTAGCTTTTTTTTCTAAAAATTTGTTGTGATATGCTTCAAAAAAAAATTATATTATTATTTGTTGAGTAAGGCCTCAAATCAAACACTAAAAAAACGAAAGAAAATCAGAGTCTCGATCTGATTCGGAACGAGTCAGACGCCAAGTGGGATTTAAATTTACCAAGTCAGATTCAATTGAAGCAAAGGTATCAGTTTATAAAACTGGGTCTATAATGAACAATTTAACCGAGGAGATTATGACATGACGTAGCTTAGACTTACACTCTTCCTTATTTCTGGGAGCATACTATCACTTAACTAAAAAAGCTTTCTTATTTCTCCTTCTTTTCATTTCACCCTGTTGATGACATGATTTTTACACGTAAATCGTCATCCATTTATAGAAAAAAAACATATATTTTTTTTGTTATATTCAAGGAGAAAATGTTTAGGAAAAATTATAACAAAATGAAGAACGAGAAGAAAATTATATCGTTGGGATATTGGAGATAACTAAAAGAAAACTATTTTTTTTCTTTACATTTCATTAATACACTAAAAGATGGGGGTTTTGTATTGGATGTAGATTTTTTCTTTACCTTTTATAATATTCGCAGTAGTTATATTAAAATTGTGAAATCAGTCAAAAAAAAAAAAGGGTTTGAACCAAGATTATGTATAAAATGAAATCTACAAGAAAGGGATTTATTTTTGTTGCACTTGTTTTTTTATCCTGTTTATATGGAACTAAACTTTTTGTTTATAATGTTTGTATGAAATTGATTCATTACACCATTTTTGGCCATATGTTAGGTTGTTTGGTTTTCCATTTAACTGGTTTGTCAGAATCTGACTCATTTAAGTTTGATTTATCATTTACAGATTTGATTCATAATTTTCTAAATTTATAGCGTTGATTTTTTTTGTTCAAATCCAGTCAAAAGAGTTCCCAAATATTCATGTACAAAATAGTACCGACTCAAATACCTCTTAGTTAGATTATGAGTGGTGTCCTTAACTCAGCGGGCTATGTCAAAATTAAGAAAACATGTTGATTTTTTCTATCTCCCCGTCTCCCCCCTTCAATGAGAGTGGACGAATACAGAAACTTCTACCATGTTTTTAAATCAATTTCATTCTCGAACGTTGGATGGGCTTACTTTTAAATTCAGCCGTCAAGATCTACACACGAATTCCTTTGTGAACTATTTATGTTAGCCGTTAAATTATCTAACTATAATCCGTACGATTTAATTTTTCTATGGAGATTGCAAAAATACCCTTATCATTCCATTAATATTTGAAAGATGCTTTATTAATGAAAATAAAAATTGTCCTCACTCCATGTTCTCTGGTTTTTCAGCAAATTATCTCATAAGTCATATGTTCTGAGAAGCAAAAATTGTGATTTCAGAAAACTGAAACTCTTAAATCTCTGTCAGCCCTTGAAATTTTCATTACATCATAGATAATTTAGATTTGAATTACAACAAAATTCTAACTCTAATCATAATCTTGAGAGATTAAATCATGTTTCCATCATCTAGATGCAATTGATCACCAAAATAAAGTAAGAGATGTCTATCCACTGTATACAACCATCATTAGAATCTTATACTTCATCACTAGAATCCTGTTCTTTGAAATTATGTATCAATCTTTTTTTTTAAATATAAATTTTACAAGTCATTTGAATTCGTTGGAAGAAAGATGAGTGCATGTATGGATAGATGTTTAAGGACATACAAAGCACGTGCACTCGACTTGTAAGTATTATCGACATTATGTATTAGAAAATTCAAATGATTATTGCATTAAGGGAAATGGTGTATGCATAACTGAGATAAATATGATTATTATAAATTAAACATGAGTGTATGACTTACCAACTTAAAATGAATCATAGATTCTTGAGGAGAGCAATGAATTAGCAAAATATTTTGTGTTTTTTAAGAAAAACATTTTTCTTTTTCCCGTTAACTAGCATCTTTTTCACTGCAATTCTGTTTCTTGATCCTAGTAATGGTAGCAGTTCTTGATTAACTAATTTATTTTAGTTTCCTCCAACATACCAATTCCTTTTCTGTAAGCTTGTTAATTCATAATTAATTTTCTATGTTTCTTTTAACAAAGTGCAGATGTTCACACTTGGTACCTACCCATTTATATACGACAAACAAGTCATGAAATCATAAAATAAAAATTTCACTTGGTCATAAAATTCACAATTACACATAAATAGAGCTTTGGATATTATAATGTGAATGATACGTGCACTAGCACGATCAATATGAAGTTTCGTGGTGTTTTTGTTAATGAGTTTGTTAAACACTAGTAATATTGGCTAAATGTGGAGTGGGAATTCGGTGCGAGGGTTTAGCTCAAATTATTAGTCTCATGAATTACCCGACTTCGGCTTTTGAATTCCTTCCAAATTTTATTGGAAAAGTTCGCAAACAGAATTGCATTTTAAATGCTCAACAAACACATAAACGCTCTGGATGAATTTTGTTAAAAGCTTACAACAGTTTGCACCTGAAAAGTCACATGATTATCATTAGTATTAGTCATAATATTTTATCGACATGATTTTTACATGTTAGTCATTATCCATTTATAAAAAAACATATATTTCTGTTATATCGAAAGAGAAGATGTTTAGGAAAAACTACAGCAAAGTGAAGAACGAGAAGAAGATTATATCTTTGTGATATTGGATATTACTAAAAGAAAACTATTTTTTTCTTTACATTTCATTAATATACTAAAAGAAGGGTGTTTTGTATTGCTTGTGGATTTTTTCTTCATCTTCTGTAATATTTGCAATAGTTCGATTAAAATTGTGAAATCGGTCAAAAAAATAAATAAAATTAAAACCAAGATTATATATAGCACTTGTTTATTTTTTTATATGGAACTAAACTTTTTGTTAATAATGATTGCATCACATTGATTATTCATTTCCCTATTTTTGGTCATAGCAGGTTAGATTGTTTTTATCTGCACTCAACTGGTTTGTTTGAATCTGATCCACCTGAGTTTGATTTATTATTTCCAAATTTGATTTAAATTGTTTTAAATAACAGAAAAAGCGTCAAACAATTCACTTACAAAATCGCGCTAGATCATATTTCCGGGTGAGTTAAACCTCGAGACATACATCCATCACAGAAATGAAATGACATCCGAGTCGTGTCGAGTCAGATGTTAACCCAGATTCAGATCCCAAATCAGATCCCCACAAAAAGATGCTGCGATGAACAATATAGCCCACGAGATTGTGGCACGTAACTAAGACGTACAATCTTCGTTATTTCTAAGATTACGATATCTCCTGCCTAAACAAAACCTTCTTATTTCTCTCCCTCTTCTTCTCATTTCACCCAATTGACGAGAGACGAGAAGAAGAAGAGAAGAAGAATTTCCAGGCAAGTTTTTCGTTCGTTCGTTAATTTCATTCATTGTTATTTTTCTAATCTTTTCTCAATTTGGTATCTTCTTCCAAATTAGGGTTCAATTTTGCTTCTCAGAGGTTAAACACCCCGTTTTGTAATTCATTTAGGTATTCTGTCCTAGTTTAGCCTTAATAGGTTAACTGAAGTGGTGCAGGAGCAGTGATTGACCTGGTTTTACATATTTTTTTGTTAGTTAAAGCTAGGTTATAGGTAAGTGAGTTTTCCATGAAATTTCCTTTTTAGATTGATGAAGAGAAGTTAGAATTGTTGCATTTTAGACTGAACTCATATGCTTTTAGAATGTTTGGGATGAATTAGTGTCTAGTGTGCACTATATTTCTGGATAGTTGGTTAGATGGAGTAGTAGGATCAACAAATTATATTTTCGAGATTTTCTGGGAAATCTATGTGTAGTAGGTGTTTTCAGGAGGTATATTGGATTTAGTTCTGTAACATTATGTGGATTGGCTAAACTTATGTTTCTGGCGTGTTTTTTTAAATGTGGATTAAAATAGTGAGATTGGCAGGGAATTTGACGTTGGGGCAGGAGCTGTTTTTTTTATACTAACAATCTAGGATCGTAGATAATTGATTACGTAATATGGTTTATGAAAACTCATCTTAAGAACTCGAAGTTAGAAGTTACTGTTGTTCCACTCCACTGGTTTCCATTGTATGTAAAATTGTTACTTGTTAAATGTACGGCATGACATTCAGTTTGGTGAAGAACTTTTTAATGTTTTACTTGAAAGCTCGGAGAATGTTAACTAAATGGGTTTCTCGTAACTACTTAAGTACATTTGTAGCAGTAATAGATCCCTAGTTGTCAAAGTTGTTTCGGATTTCATGGCGATCCTTTATTTTGTTTGCACTTATTATTCTTGTAGGTCTTCTGTAAGCGACTTAGATGATCATTTTTCGGGCAATTTCGCATATTGTTTTGTTAGGGTTACAGGTAATTGAGTTTTCTATAAAAATCCTCTTTAGATTGTTATGGAGAGAAGTTAGAATTGTGGCCGTAGCTTCCATTTTTAGGTAAAACCCACGTACTCTTACACAGTACTATATTTATTCATCTGAGGATGAATATGTGTGTAGTAATAAAAATTCTGGATAATTTCGGTTAGATGAGTTTCTCGTGGAAATTCCAGGACACTAGTAGTAGTACAACCATAGAGCCTACTCTTCGAGTTTCAATTTGTATTGATAACATTTTATTTAGGTGAAATGATGTATCTTATTGACATTTTCTGGAAAATCTACGCTTAGTACTAGTAGAAATTTTCAGGAGGCATATTGGGTTTAGCTCTATGCTATTATGTGTATTGGCTAAATTAATTTGTCTCTCGCTGTTCTTTGATATGCGGATCAAAATTGTGAAATTGGCAGGGAATTAGATGTTCATTCAGGCAGGAGTTGTTTCTTTGAATAATAATCTAGGATCATAGAAAATTTATCATAACAACTTAAGTACACTTGTAGCAGTAACAGGTTTCAAGTTGTCAAAGTTGTCACAATTCATGAATCCTTATTTATTTTGTACTCATGTAGGTCTTTTATAAGTTACACCAACGGAAATGAGTGAAGCCAACTCAGAAGAAGCTGAACAAATTCAGCAAACTCATACACCTTTGTTAAGTGGGCTTCCAGATGACATTGCCCTCTTCTGCTTGGCTAGAGTTCCACGGAGGTACCATACACTTCTTAAATGTGTGTCTAAGAAATGGAGAGACTTAGTTTGCAGCGAACATTGGGTATCTTACCGTCAAAAGCACAATCTGGCAGAGTCTTGGATTTATGTGTTGTGTAGAGACAAGGCTGATCGGCTTGAACGAGCTTGCTTATATGTGTTGGACCCCATTTCATTAAAGCGATGTTGGAGACTTGTACCTAGTCTCCCGGATCCGTGCTTGAAAAGGAAAGGAATGGCTTTTGAAGTGTTAGGAAATAAAGTGTGCTTGTTGGGGGGCTGTGGTTGGTTTGAAGATGCTACAGACGAAGTCTACTGTTATGACGCTTCAAGAAACACTTGGGATAGCGCTGCTCCTTTGTCGACTGCTAGGTAAATCTCATTGACTGATATTTTATTCACAGTTAGATTGGAATTTCTCGTTCATTTTATAAATCCAACATGCGTAGGTGCTATTTCGCTTGCGAGGCTTTAAACGAGAAACTCTATGCTATTGGAGGGGTCGGTTCAAATTTAAGCGATCCACATTCCTGGGATATGTACGACCCATCTATGAACAGTTGGACCTCTCACTCTGATCCAAATATTGTTCCTGACATTGAAGAATCATTCATCTTGGATGGGAAAATATACATCCGCTGCGGTGTTTCTTCTACGATGCCTACAAATGTCTATGCAGTTGTATACAAACCTTCAAGTGGCACCTGGGAGCACGCAGATAAAGATTTGGTTTCAGGCTGGTCAGGGCCTGCAATTGTTGTAGAAGGTAATCTCTACGTGCTTGATCAGAGTTCTGGTACCAGATTAATGATGTGGGAAAAGAAGAGTAGAGAATGGATTGCTGTTGGAAGACTTTCACCATTACTGACAAGACCACCTTGTAAACTCGCTGCAATTGGCAAGAGCATCTTCGTTATCGGAAAAGGCCTAAGTACGGTAGTGTTTGATGTGTCTAGAGCGGCAGGAAAGGTAGGTGGAGTGATGGTGAGCTCTTCCATTCCTAGATTAGCTGGTGATGATGATGTTATCTGTTGTAAAGTCTTGTCCATTTGAAGAACACCCTGTCAAAATTTCTTTAAACCCTACTGAACTGTTAAATCTGTTTTCTGTATTTACCATCGTTCCCCTGTAATTTTATCGAAGGGTTATGTAACATCATGCTGGTTTATTTCTTAAAGATCGAACATTCGTGTATCTTTTCTTTCCAGTTGAATATCATTTCCATTAAACAACAGTATCATCGTCTTCTTACATTGCTTAGTCGTTTACCTGGATGCTGATAATTGTCGCCAAACCATCTTAGTCAAGAATGTAATGTTTATTTTGTTTTTTTTTTCCCATAGATCTGACTCACATAAATTTGACTAAAGTTACCTGACTCATCTGGATCTGACTCAATATGTTTGTTTTATTAGTCAGATCTGCCTTATCTCACTCACAAATATGCGCGTAGGTGGCTTCGTCCAGTGAGTCGGGATATTTTGTTACCCGATTTAAACAGGTCCAAATCAGAAGTTAGGTATGAGTCAGCTAACTAGTCAGATCTGACTCAAATGAAAAATGAATGATATGACATCTGACTCACCTTGAGTCAGGAATTGACTCATACCAGATGCCCTCAGATGCAAACAAACATGCAAGACAACTATTGTTGTTCTGACTGGGATCAATTTTTGGTTCTTATAATCCTTCGGCTTTACTCTGGTTCTGATCCCCGGAACCTAAAATGAGTCGGAACAAGAATCGGTCAAACTCTGACTAGGAACGCTATACCGGGTTCTGGTTCTCACCTGTTCCGATTCCTTATCCGGCTTACGTTGGCATTGACCAGAATAAGAAAGGTAGCTCCAGAAGGATCTTAAAAAGGAACCAGAATTTAAAACACTTCACAGTGGGAACTGGGAAGCACATCTTGGATATTCTTCATCCATAAACCCTAGAAAAAGAAAAACCAAATCCCCAAAATTGAACCCCTGATTTCACACTCTATTAATGATTCGATCAAGGCAATGTTAAGTTCAGGTCTTCCTTTCTTGATTTAAAGATACAAAAATTGGACCAGGTAAGTTTGATTCAATGTTACACATTTTCAATTACTCAAAAGATTGTAATGGGAACTCATAGTGAGTCATCTAAAACAGCAAGAAGTAAACTGAATTCAATCAAATATACTTGTGTTCCACTTAAGGTTTCATCATTTGATATATCTGATATTGGAATAGAACAAAATGTGAATGAATCTATTTCTGATTCGCACGATTCGGAAACGAAATCGACTAGGGAGATACTTAGCACGGCTGAATTTGTGTCAGCAGTTGGGGGTTTATGGAATTGTGCTAATCAGGGTTTATCAGTTTTGCAGCCTAAAGGAATTGGTAGATATAGTGATAGTGGTAGTGTTAATGTGAAAGAGAATGTTGCGTTGTATTCAGATGCTGGTGAAAGAAATGATAAAGAAATTTCTAATACTAGTACTACGGGTAGAAGTAATGTGTATGTTGATAGTACGGTGCGTGCTGCTGGATGTTCTTCCAGTTCAAAATTTGAGTTTATTAGTGTTGTGCAGAAAATTTCAATGTTTGAATCTTGTTGTGAGAATAATAGGGATAGTTTGTTCAGGAGATGTATACAACATGATAGTTCGGAGTTGAATAAGTTTGCTAGTGTCACGATACCGTTTGATTTGGGGAGTGTATATAGATGGATGAATGGAAGTGCTGTTGCTGATTTGAAAAATATGGATTCGTTGTCACCGATTGAGTTTAAGAAATCTGGTGGTGCCGTTAGTTCTGAAGGGAAGAGTACCCTTTTGGATAACTTAACCATGAAAAGTGTTGTTTCTGATAGTAGTTTAACGGAATGTCAAGATATGTCACCACATGAAAGTATCAAGTTGGCTGAAAATGTCGGAGTAGCTGCCACCTCTTTTTGTTCAGAATACTTTCTCAGACCTGTCATGGGTTTAGAGGCAACGAGTGTTGTTTCAAGGGTTTCAAATTCTACTCTTCGCTCGGATTGCTATGTTGATGATTTAGTTCTGGAGGATAGTGAAAATGAAGAGTGTGAACTCCTTCCAGACAACGCAAGCTGCAAAAAACATATTACAGAGCTGCACATTGAAAACCAACCTACACCAGAACTTTGCTCAGGGATGAAAAATCAACTCATTGATACCTTAGCAAAGCAAAGACATGCTTTTGCTGGAGCACTGGCTGGGACATTTGTCAGCCTTTGTCTACATCCTGTCGATACGATTAAGACTGTCATCCAAGCTCATAGTACGGTTCAGAAGCCAATATCTGGCATTGTTGGATCAATCATCTCTGATAGAGGTAAGCATGCGAAAGTCTAAGGCTGCAGATTCTTGATATAAACTGTGTATAAATATCAAGAAACTTGGAATTGTTCTATCATGTGTGGTAGCATCCTATATGCTTCTGAATATTGTTTGCAACTTTTCTGCAGGTGTATCAGGACTATACCGTGGAATAGCAAGTAACGTTGCGTCATCTGCACCAATTTCTGCTGTTTACACCTTTACATATGAATCAGTTAAAGCATATCTGCTTCCTCGGCTGCCTCAGGTATTGAGTTAATCATCACTTTGTTTCAGCTTTCATGTTGTAGCAAGTGATCTGTGCTTATCTCAGAAATATCTTTTGATTGTCCTGTTCAGGAGTATCATTCTGTTGCCCATTGCACAGCAGGTGGTTGTGCGAGCATTGCCACTTCTTTTATTTTCACTCCAAGTGAACGCATCAAGCAGCAGATGCAAGTTAGTTCACAGTATCGGAATTGCTGGTATGTTTTTATATTTTCACCACATTGGTAAATGGTTTATACAATTCCTATGATTCTTCCCATATTCTTTGAAGACTATTCCCCAGTACAGCTATTTTCATTAAATAGATACCTAACGTTCTATTACTGTCTGATGGATTCTGCGTAACTAGTACATTAATTAAAAAACTTCGTTTCTGTTACTTCAGGACTGCCTTGGTTAGTATCCTTAAACATGGTGGTTTTCCTTCCTTATATGCTGGGTGGGGTGCCGTCCTTTGCAGAAACATTCCTCACTCTGTTATCAAGGTTGGATCTTTTTCCATGAAAAACATAAATTTACTTTCTAATGGTTCTTTTTTATTTTTGTTGTATATTATTATGATCTGTGCATTTGCTTTTTTCACTTGTGACGTTAAGTGAGTTCAAAAGCCTTCGGTTCCCTTTACTTGCAGTTTTACACCTACGAAAGCTTGAAGCAATTATTTTTATCGTCAACACAATCTACTCATCCCAGCACATTACAGACGGTTTGTCATTTTACCACTATTCTTTTTAGCCGTCTGTTCAGTACAGTCTGGTAATATTTGTAGATAGTGCTTAAAGAGAGGATTAACCAGTGAGATGTGCATTGATTATGACTTCATGAGTATATAATGCTAGTTTTCTTGCAGTTAATATGTGGTGGACTTGCTGGATCTACTGCAGCTTTGTTTACTACTCCTTTTGATGTTGTTAAGACAAGATTGCAAACTGAGGTGCGTTTGCATATTACTCTGACCTGTCCCTTGAAATTGAAATGAACCTCAACTGGGATTGATAAGTTTATATCTTTGGTAGATTTTCTGTCTTGACGATAAGTTGAGAAACTGTTAATTTGTTTTTGTTGCTTTGTATTCTAACCAATTTTCTATGGAGCAGATTCCTGGATCTCTTAGAAAATATGATGGTGTTTTCCACGCGCTTAGTCAAATAGCCAAAGATGATGGTTTGAAAGGTCTATACAGGTACACCAAGTTTTAATTTATTTTACACTTTCCTTTGAGAATATGAAAAGACTCGTAAATTTCTGTACATGAAAAGAATCCAATTAAAGTTGATATAAGATTCTTACCTCGACTGTCCATCTTAAATGTATCTGCATCACCTAGAAAATCATGTTTACTGCTCTTTTCTTGAGACGGTTGCAGTGTTTTTTGTTTTTGTTCTACTGCCGGCCTCTAGTCCACCATTTTACCTACTAACTCTATACTTGTTTCCTTCGGTCAGGGGTCTGACTCCAAGATTGATAATGTATGTCACGCAAGGAGCACTCTTTTTCGCATCATATGAATGTCTAAAAGCAGCCTTTTGCTTGGAGGTACCAAAACTTTTGAGTCCAACCATCCAGAACAATAGAAGTACTGAAAATGATTCTACCACATCACCAGTGTTACTGTTGAAACAACAGACCACTCAGGCTTCCTAATATCCATCTATTAGGATAATGATTTGACAGGAAGTCATTTATGTATGCTTACTTCAGTGATGGGAGATTTTGATTACATCCTTGAGCCGCTGGTGAGGATCTCTTGGCAGAGCATAAAGTAAGCACCTTATATCTCACTCTGTCCTTTCACGAATTATATAGATATAACAACATCGCACCAATCAATATCTGCTATTGTTTAAATGTCCTATGTGGAATTCCCAACAAGTATCACCTCCTTGATATTTCATTAAATCTGAATTTCACTCGTATTTTACAGGTACTTGCTGTGCGGTTGCATTCTTTACTGCTACTACCTGTCGTCCCTTTGTTGTTCAGCTTAGTAAATTTCATTTCCGCTACTTGTAACTCGTCAGTTTTGCATGTAAAGCCCAATCCAATGTCCAAGTCGCATTTGTTGTCCGTTACTTACCAAGATCTCAAGTTTGTTCAACTCCACAGAAATTCAATGAAGATTCACATTAGGCTTGGTTGGTGAATTTTCCTGTTAAGCCTGGAACTGTGTCCTAAACTCGTAACTGAACCAATGGGCCTTTTTTGGTTTCGTTAACCAGGCCTTGACCTGAATAATTTCATTCACCTGAAATCTGCTACCGGATTTTTAGGGCATACGAAAAACTTCCAGGGCGATAGTGATAACCCTAACTAGCGTCGGCTATAATTGCTAATGGTGGTTAAATTATTTTGGTACTCTTGATTAATTAATTAATTATTTATTTTTTTTAACTTTTAAACTTTTTTTAGTTCTTTTTTTCTTTCATTCTTTCGTATCTCATTGCAAGAAAATGTATAATAGAAAATATTTCTCTTCTCCTCAGTTCTTGAACAATATTACGGGAATCCTTGTCTGTAATTTGTGTGTTTCTGGGGTAGGGTGTATAGTTAATCGATACCTCCCCAGCAGTGCCTCGACCTTGCTAAATCCTTCACGAAGTATCTCGCCACATCTTATCTTGTATTTCGTCTGCATCTCTCATATTGTCTTCATCATTGGCTTTCTTATGTTATTTTCTCTTGCCTTTGCCTCTTGCCTTTCTCGTCGAGGCGAAATGTTAAGTCTCGCCTGGATAATGTTAAAGAAAAACATAAAATGTAAAAAATATTATTTTCCTCTAACAGCTTTACCTTTGCTACCTTTTTTCTTTTACCTTCCAAGAATTATCCCGCTTCCTTTAGTTCTTATTCTCTTTCTGATTGTTATATGTTACTTTATACAAGGTTTTAGCGTGCCTCCTAATTAAGGTCTTATTTTGCCTCATCCTTTTTGAAGGAATTTAATTCGACGAAGTCTCATGTGCTTGTTACTCTTTCAAACAATAATCCATCAACCTCGTCTTAACATTTTTTTCAGTTAATGCAATTGTGTATTTCCCAGCAAAAAAAAAAGAAGAAAATATTTCTCACAAACCCAAGTTTTATTTTCTTGTTTTAATAAAGAACGTGTAATTGGGAGATACTAATTTTAATTGGGGATGTGATAACAAAATAAAATAGGGTTATTTTGGAGTAAATTTCAAAACCCCTTATCCATATATTTTTATTATTCCTATAATGTCCTTGTATTTTAAATACCCTTATATTTTAAAATATATATATTTTTTATTATTTTATCTTTAACAAAAATATTATTTTGCATAAATTTTTTTAATAACAAAATTAATATATTTTAACAAAAATTATTTTCATGAAAAAATGATTTTTAATAAAAAACTAATATTTTTTAACAAAAACTTATTTTAATAAAAAATACCATTTTTTAATTCAAATTTAATTTCATAAAAACATTTTTATTAATTTTTACCAGTGGATACAAATACTCCCGGATTCAAAGGTAAGTCATCAAACCAGAGTAAGATCTCACCGCACATTCTTACTTTTTGATACAAATCCTGAAACAAAAAAGCTTCAAAAACCATTTAGATGCATCAAATCCTGGTTATCTCATCCTACGTTAACTGCAATTATGGAGTCATCCTAGAAACTTCACTCTACAGATTCCTCTGTCTTCTGACCTAGCTCATTGGAATTCACATGTCTTCGATTATAATCACAAGAACATAAAGAAACTAATTAAATAAATTTTTTTAGAGAATATCCTTAAATCAGGAAATTTATCATCCAATATAGATGTTGACAAGAATCTACGAGCCGAACTCGGAAAATGGTATGAAATCAGAAATGGTTATTACCATCAACTGTTCAGAGATAAATTTTTGAAAGAATATGATCATAACACAGAATTTTTCCATGCCTCTGCTACAAGCAGAAATAAAATAAATGTTATTCATACTCTTCGGGCCTTTGGCTCTCTAATCGAGACCAAATCAATTCTCTCCTTATCAACCATTTCACCCAAATCGGTTCTACACAATTGACAAACTACAACATCGATCTATCGGAGATAATACATCCATGCATTTCGGATTTAGAAAACTTTGCCTTAATTCAAATCCCTTTTAAAGAAAAAATTTGGTCCACCCTTTCAAATATGAACCCTTGAGGAGCCCGAGGCATGGATACCATATTTTTTCAAGGCTAATTGGGAAACCCTGGGTCCGGATATAATTCATTTTATTCAATATTTCTTTAGGACTGGGAAGATGGCGCACGAATTTAATCATTCTTTCATTAACCTTATGCAAA
Source organism: Papaver somniferum (assembly GCF_003573695.1). Classification (NCBI taxonomy): domain Eukaryota; kingdom Viridiplantae; phylum Streptophyta; class Magnoliopsida; order Ranunculales; family Papaveraceae; genus Papaver; species Papaver somniferum. The sequence goes on along the minus strand of NC_039365.1, from coordinate 3,367,248 downwards.
ACAATTCTACTCTACAAACACTGCGGATTTTAGACCTATCAGTCTATGCAACACCATCTATAAAATTATCTCAAAAATCCTAGTCAATATGATAAAACGAATCCTAAATAGAATTATTTCCCCTAATCAATCAACATTTATTCTGGGTAGACAAATTACCGACAACATCATAATCTCTCATGAACTTCTACATTCGATGAAAAATTCCAAAGTTCAAAGGAATTTTTTGGAAGATAGATCTCTCTAAAACCTTTGATAGGGTGGTGTTGATGGGTAAAATGTGGGAAGGAGGAACTAGCCCTAATCACAGAAAGTACTCCCAAGGAGAAGATAGGTTTAGGGAAGTAATGGGGAATTAATGATGATCTCAAGAAGTGTGCCCTCTTTCCCTTTTATAATGACTATCTTATGAATAAGTGCTCGTAAGATTAGCATATTACTAAACTACCATTTCCCTTTCCTTAAGTTAATACAAAACCCTAAAAGCCTTCCCTCTTGGGTCAAAGCCCATATTTTCCTTGACATGGTCTTGGGTGGACTAGGATTACCCCACTTCTAACGGGTTAGGCCTAGTCCCCAAGTCCCTTCTTCTTAAGAGGAACTCTTAATGAGTTAGGGGGACACCCCATTTTAGGGATAAATATTTTCATGTATCAACTGGTGGAGTGAACTTTCATCAAGAAAGCACTATCTTCTTTAGGGTTTAGTGACGCTGGGTTAATCTAATATTACAATGAATTTCCACCACATCTTTCTCCATCCTTCTAAATGGATCCCCAGACCCAATATTTTCCAATTCTAGAGGAATTAGCCAGAGTGATCACTTATCCCCATACCTTTTTTTATGCATGGAGATATTATCTAGACTCCTTGAAAAATCAACAGACGATAAAAAAATCTCAGGAATTAAAATAAATAAACATGCCCAAACTATATCACTCCTATTATTCGCTGATGATTGCTTCCTGTTCACTAAAGCATACCTGGGAGAAGTAAAAAATTTATTGGATATTTTATCTACTTTCAGAGAAATCACGGGGCAAACGGTAAACCTCCAAGAATATGGAATTTATTTTAGCCCTAAGATTCATCCATGATAAAAAAAATGCCTTGGCACCCCTTTTTTCTTTGATAAGAATATGAAGGAAAATTTTGAACCCCTTCTCCAAAGACATTATGCGACTTTACAAGGTTGGAAAGCCGAGCTGCTATCTCAAGCGGGAAGGAAAGTCCTAATTAAATTCATCCTCCAAGCTTATCCAATTTATCAAAATGCAGATGCTAACTCTTTCTAAAGAAATTCTGGATAAGTTAGATAGAATTTAAAGAGATTTTTGGTGGAATAAAGATGAGTCAAAAATAAAAGGAGTTTATATAAAAGCGTGGATTAGCATATGCAAGCCAAAATCGCAAGGGGGCCTAGGTATGCAAAATCCTCATAAATTCAACATAGCTCCCAAAAGAATTTGGCAAGTCGGCTAATGTCAGAAAAAGATCAATTATGGGTGAAACTGCTTGAAGAAAAATATTACCATAACTCTAACCCCATGGAGCCAACAAGAAATTTTGAACTTTTCTGGATTTGGACAAGTATACAAAAATGCCTAAGTATTATTAAGGATAATTTTATTTGGCACGTGAAAAATGGAGCTAACACAAAGATATAAGAGGACAATCGGAACCCCAATTTAGATAAACTCCAAAAGCCAAGCGATAAAAAAGATCCGTTTCCGGAAAAAGTCCAAGACCTAATAAATTTTGAAGGTTCTTGGGACAACAAAAAATTAGATGATTTTCAGTCTCCAAAAATAAAAGAAAACAATTCTAGCTATTTCACCGAATAAATTAAGGAGAAGCATATAAAGTTAGATGGAAACATCATCACTAAGGAGTTTTTTCGGAAAAAAACATTTACAATTTCATCATTAACTAGAATCGAACAAATGAGAATAAAATGGATTTCCCTTGAAAGAAACTTTGGAAAAGAATGCAAGTTATTCCAAGAATTAAATTGTTTGTTTGGAAACTTTATCAGAAGGTTCTACATACGAAAAGTAGACTAGAAGCTCATAACCCAAATATTTCTCCAGAGTGTCTAATGTACAAGTTGTAGGTGTCGGAAACGGAACATCATCTATTAAGAAGTTGGCTTTTCACTAGATCCATATGGTTTGGTTGCTTTTTTAGATGCTATATACTCCAAAATTCACAAAAATTTGATCACATCTTGGAAAGAAAATTGGATTATAAATGCAAATTTTTCACAATTTAGTGAAAAAATTGTAACGATATCATGGTTCATTTGAAAATATAGATTCAGGTGGTCTTTGGAAATACCATCCCAAATCCAACAATCTTGGTCGATCAAATTAAGAAGTTTATATATCTTGGAATATCAAGGATAAGGTAACAACCCATTTGGTCAAAAAACTAAAGGGTATAAAACCTTCACGGTCCAGTATTAAGAAGCATTGGATAATATCCATAGATACTTCTTACAAAAAAGAGGGTTCATCAATGGGATATGCTTTCATTCTGTACTCTGTGGATCAAGAAGTTTTCATGCATATTACGACAGGTTCCGGATGGGCTTCCTCAGCCCTTCATGCAGAAGCAAAACCTCTTCTAAGTACTGTAAAATAGTTAGAAGAATTATTTTTTGTCTAGCGCATCTATCATCACACACTGTAAAATTTTAGCGGATTCTGTCATGAATAAAGACAATGATAATTTTTGTATAACGGAAAATATTATTGAAGAAACTATTACCATTCTAGGAAATCTTTCTCAAGCTCAAGTTAGATATATAAACATAGATTACAATGAAGCGGTAGACTCGGTTGCAAAAGAAACGAGGATCAGGGAAATTCCGCACAAGTCTATGCATATTCACCTACCATTTCAAAAAGAGAGCATTAGTTCTAATATATTTGATAAAAATAAAATTCTAAACTCATTATATTACTTTGATTAGTTTTTATATATCCAACACTTACATAGTTAAAAACAAAAGAAGAACACTCAAGGTTTGACCGACAAGTTACTACCTGAACCTAGCTATTTCTCAAAAAGTTTAGGTTTGGATGATATCTTGTGCCGAACCTAGTTTTTGTAAATAAAAAAGTATATATAGAAAATTAAAATAAATATAAAAAATAAATAAAAATAATAAATAATTATAAAGTGCCAGGGCAATTTTGTCATTAGAAAAATATATTGATAGTAGCATGCATTTGGTATTACTACCTAGTGACCCGATTATCCAAAACTTAGAGACTACCTAGGGTATAAATAAGGATATAGTCAGGACTAGAATAAGAAAGTCTTCGATTTAGCCTTTATTTAAATACCCCAAACCTAACCTTACTTTGTTATACGAACGACTCAATCAATCTTCCTATATTCTTAGTTTTGAGTCGACCACAAAGAGAAGCAATGCTGAAACGCAAACGAACAACATTAGACGAGATCACGGAGGCAAAAGACTATGTTTATTCCCATGCACACATTCCTCATGAGGTACTTGTGCAAATATTGCAAAAACTTCCTACTAAAGCTCTGATGAAATTCTGCTGTGTATGTAAATTATGGTCTGAGTTAAGCGTGAAGCTCACTTTCTTGAATCCCAAAAGAATCCCCAACTCATATTTAAAATCTTACCCACAAAGTTGGATGATATTGAAAATCCTTTTATTTTTTTAGCTCAAAACGAAGAATATCACATGAATCACTTGTTTTCTTTGGGAAAAGATAAGTTCGTTAGTGTTAAAAGTATAGTTTTACCCTATATTCAGAATCTAATTGTTTCGAAAAACAGTTCTCCAAGGAGATTAATCCGTTATTGCAATGGTTTAATATGTTTTATGGTGGGTGCTCCATCCAAAACAGGCAAATGGTCTTATTTTGTCATTGAGATCTTGAACTTTAATAAACTCGAGAAACTACGTCCTGTGTCTCGCATACAGACCAAACGATACACATGGGTCCAAGATTGCCGATTTGGATATGATGTCATTGCAAAAGAGTATAAATTGATGTGTATCTTAGGTATGCTGGCACTGATTCTACGTACTACAAATATATAATCTTGACATTGGAAAGCACTGGCACTGGATCATGGAGAGAAATTAAGCATCCAATGACACCAAAAGGCTATCCACGGGGATACAGCTATCCATCACCTGGCCATTGTATTGATGGAGCACTTTTTTGGACGACAAGTGATATGGATCAAGGATACAAAGAAGTTTTGTATTTGTTCAACCTCCACGAAGAGAAGTTTCAAGTAATTAAACTCGCAGAGTGTTTGTATCGTACAGATTATAATAATCAACTGGAATATAAACGGTGTTTCTGTTGTGCCCAAGTTGAGCAATCTAGTACTCATAGTGGTGTGGTTGAGTTATATATATTGAAACACAGAATCGAACAAGTTTGGGTAAAAGAAACTATTATATTTGATCTTCCGCCAACAGTACGATATCCTCCACCTCCACCTCCACCTCCACCTCCACTTTATGATTGTAAATACTGGAAACCCAGTAGCACACCCATAATGATAGTAACCAAGATCTATGACATACTAAGTAATATAAACACATAACTCTTTATTGATGAATTATTCAAAGTGATAAAGATACAAGTTCTTAAATACAAGGAAACCCTAATCTCACTCTAGGCTTAGCTCTTCCACTCTCCCAAAATCCGATCCCCAATATATTGCTCAAGGACCTCTATTTATAGGCCATCTAACCCTAATGGAACACAACTCATTTTATCTCGTCATGTTCTCGCAGTAGCGCTTTACACTTCGCCCAGACCGTTTTCCATAAAAATTTTCCCCTTCTTTCGCTAATTTCACATGGGCTTGTCGGGACAGCTGTCTCTTTCTTGCTCCTTAATTTATCTATCTCGTGACTTGTCTTTTCAGCCAAGTAATCTTACTTCGTCCCTTACGACTTCGTCCTTGATATCTTGTTGGATACTTCAAGTTGGTGCGAGTCTCCTGGCTTCCTCACGCACTCTCTTTCTACTTCGCAAGGGAAATCAACGACGAGATAATTCTGACATTTGAATTGACAAGTTTCTGACTGGGATCTTTTAGTGAGATTTTCTGTCCATATTTCTTCCCTTTATGTCCGACACGTGGCGAACCTATTTCGTGTACCTATATTTTGCCTTTTCTTATTCTATTCAAGTCATACGAGAATGGAATAAGAACCGCTTCGGATTCCCTAGCCGCCACGTTCTCCACTTCCCTGCCTCCACGTGTCCACGTTCTCTGGGTAACCGTTTATTGCCGGTTAGTATACCTCGAACGTGTCGTCAACCCATTAAGCCAGTCGTCCTTCCTGTGCTATTTATATCCCACTCGACCTAAGTCTGGGTTTTCCTTTCCTCTTCTTTCTTTCTGCGTTTATCTGGTTTTGTGTTTTCTCTTTCTTCTGCCATTGTCGCTCCTCTTCTTATCCCCCTATTCTTCTCTCATTATCATGGCTTCCAAGAATGTCTCCGCAACTACCTCTCTTAAATCCTTTGAGGATTTCCAAGCAGATATTCAAAAAATGGGTTTAACCCTAACTCCTGCTGCTGACTCTTCTGCGAGTCCTCCTGTTATTGCTACTCAGGATATGGAACTTAACTACAGGAGGATTCAGTCGGATACTTGGACGTCTGACAAGATGATCGTCACGATTGGTCAGTTGAGGGATGGATTAACTTTCCCACTTTACGATCCTTTCGACTCCATCTTCCTCGAGATTCTGGGAAAGCTGCAGTGTGGTGCTTTTCATCTTTCGGGTAACGCAATTCGCATCTCCAACGAGTTTAAAATCCATTGTGGTAGTGGTATCTCGCAGGGTCCATCAATGGCCGAAGAATTCGATTCTCGCGATTTCAACATGGATCCCTTCGTGGCTAACTATTCAGCGAAGTTCACAAGCATGACAGAGCACCAGGACTGGGGCATTGAGCTTGTTCGAAAGACTGTCGTGGCTCCGATCAAAACTATCTTATTATACGTGGAGTCCCAACTTTGCCTTTCTTGTGACGATGATTGGGAGATGTTTCTTCTGGTGGTGGGTGGCCTTTTTTTTTGGGGTTTTGACGAAAAAGGGTTTCCTCGCCAAGGCCCTCTTTCTAAACATTGCTACCTCGCTGGTTGTGACCCTTGGAGGCTTCGGTGGTCTGTGTCAGACGAGGTATGACTTCTTTCTTTAAGATCTTCCTTGCTTCGGGATTCAATTAGTTCTCATGTTCCTCCTTTCTTTCAGTTCGCAATGCCTGTCGCTGGCTTTCTCAGGACGGGAAAGGAAATGGTTGTAACCACCAAGTCCTCAACTCCCAAACAGGTATCCATATCGCATATAACTTTCTTCTCGTGATATCTTTAAATCCTAATCCTTTTCTCCTTTCAGGACGATGTTCCTCTTGTTAAGCAGCCCACCTCGGGGTCGACAAAGGGGCGAAAAAGGCGTGATCACCCTACTCCGCCTCCTCCTTCTTCTTAGGTATCCTACTTCGTCATCATTACTACCTATCTTGCTTCAAACTCTTATCCATCTTCCTGCTAATCTTGTTATTTCGCAGACTAGTGCCCCTCTTTCAGGCGAGCATAAGAGGCAACAGAAGGTCCTGGATGTAGATGCTTTGACCGCAGTTCCAACATCTGCCATACTTACAAGCCTCAACCTTCTCATCCTCGCGCGACCGCATTTCCCAAAGTAGTTGATCCTCCTGTTCTTCCCAAGGATGAGCACCCAAAGAAGCCCACTGAGGATCCTTCTGCCAGCGAGAAGAAAAAACAAGCGGCTTCGTCGGCGATGTCTAACCTCATTTATGATCCTGACATGAAGTTTCTTCGGTAATTTTATGACAAAGCTCGGGAAGATCCATCTTTGAGGTCCCGTGCCTTAGAATCCTTGGGGACCTTTAGATCTGACGATTTTATTTCCCAAGATTCTTCTGTGATGCTGAACGCTTCTATGAACTTGTCTCTCCAGCAACATTTCGCCTTAATGTGCCAGGTGAATCCTTTGTATCTCCCCAGTTCGACCTCCCTCTAACTCCGAGGCTTACTTCTAACTTTTGGTTCTTTGATTTACTGGAGGTCAATCGTCATATGGCCAGTCTCGTGGAGATTAGACTGGTCCGCGAGAAAGCCAAGAAGGATGAAGCTCAAACCAAAACTTTGGAAAAGGAGCTCAAAGAGGAAAAGGAGCACTCCAACATGCAAAGTCATAAGATAGAGAAGATTCTATAAGTAAGTTCCCTCCCCTTGCCGATTCGTTTTTTGCCTTTGTCTTTACTTATTTTGTATTTCGTCAAGCTCGGTGCATGCAACGCCAAACGAGTTCCTCCGAAGCATCCGCCTTATTAGAAGATCTTCGTGCCGAGAACATGAACCTCGTAACCCAAAATAACTTTTATGTGTCCGAGACACAATTTTAAGTGATAAGGTCGAAACTCTTTTTCCGCAAGTAGATCGTCTGTCCATTGACTGTTCTCGTAATAAGGAGTTGAATCACCATCTTCATGATGACAATGAACGCCTCAAGCTAGAACTTCAACGAGTCAACAATGCCCTCCTCACTTCGCAAAATCTTCATTCCTCGTCATTAACTTCCTACAAGAGATTGGAAGAAGATAACTAGCGCGTGATCACTAACAAAAATAAGGTTTTGATTGATCTTCGCAAGTCTCTTAATAAGGTAGCTGGTCTAAACGAAGAGATTGACTGTCTGAAAAAGAAAGTGGAACTCCTTTAGTCTCATTTAGATAACTCCTCTCGCCCGAAGTCCATCAAATCTTCCTCTCAAGCCAAGTCCGCAGATTCTCGCCAAAACAAGGATGCTAATATCATTCAATCTGATAAAGATACTTTGAAATCTGGCCATGGTAAAGGTTGGGACAATGCATATCATGAGCTGTGTGTCCAACTCCAAGAGTCGGATCTAGCGATCTCCAGGCTGGATCATTTGTATACCGACGTCCAAGGAACCTTGAATGCCACTATTTTGCAGATGGAAAGTAGCTTTAGGTGAAGTGCGAAATATTATTGATGATGTCAAATTTACAGTTTCTGATGAAGCTTTGTTTGTTTTTCTTTTTGCAGAATCCGAAGAGCGCCATAAGAACCAAGTCCTTTTCCTTTCTCATGAAAGGGATGAATTTCACACAGAGGTTTCTCGTCTCAAGAATGAGGTCGATGATTTGAACGTTTATATGGACGAGATGATTGAGACTTCTGCGAAGGTAGTGAAGTGTGCTCTCAAGAATACTCAAAACTATCTGGTCTCTCTTTTCGGCAACTTCTGCGACGAGTAGGGTCTTCCTCATCCTACTTTTCCTCTGGAGGTGTTCTCTGATGACGAGCAACCAAAGGATGATAGGGTCATCTTGGGTGAAGAAGATAGGCTCACTGAAGATGACGAGGAGCAGAAGATCGATGATACTAAGGTTGAGGAGGAAGAGTCCAAGGGTGCCTCCTCTAGTATTGGTGCTGGTCTTGCTGGAACGGGTGATGAAATCCCTGAGACAACAGTTACTGACGACTTCCTTCTTCAGCAACAGTCTTAGTTTTCTTCTTTCATATTTTGGTTTTATGCTTGACTACTTTGGAAACAATTTATCTTTCTGGGCGCTCCCAAGCTTGGGGTGCAAAATATCTTAACTTTTGTTGGGTAGCACTTTGATTGAATTTTATGTTATCACCATAATTTTCTATTTTTCCAAGTATATACTTACCGAGGGAATACTCAAAAGAATAATGAAATTTAAAGTATATACTTGCCTCTTATTCTTTTGTGTGTTTCTGAGGTAGGGTGTATAGTTAATCGATACCTCCCCAGCAGTGCCTCGACCTTGCTAAATCCTTCATGAAGTATCTCGCCACATCTTATCTTGTATTTAGTCTGCATCTCTCATGTTGTCTTCATCATCGGATTTCTTATGTTATTTGCTCTTGCCTTTGCCTCTTGCCTTTCTCGTCGGGGAGAAATGCTAAGTATCGGGTGGATAATGTTAAAGAAAAACATAAAATGTAAAAAATATTATTTTCCTCTGACAGCCTTACCTTTGCTACCTTTTTTCCTTTACCTTCCAAGAATTATCTCACCGCCTTTAGTTCTTATTCACTTTCTGATTGTTATATGTTACTTTATACAAGGTCTTAGCGCGCCTCCTAATTAAGGTCTTATTTTGCCTCATCCTTTTTGAAGGATTTTAAATCGACGAAGTCTCAGGCGCTTATTACTCTTTCAAATAATAATCCATCAACCTCGTCTTAACATTTGTTTTGTCCCCATCTTGCGACAATGCGACATGCCTAGCCATTCCCATAAATGTTAGTCCCATGACATTGTCGTCTTTTTTGGTCACACAGCTTCCTAATATAGAGGGTGCCATCCCTTTATATTCCCCCTGATTTCCTCTTAAAGGAGGTTAACCCTAACATGCATGCTGGTCTTCTCCCATCCAGTTATTTCGACAGTCAGTTGTTTTCTTGACTTCTTATCACCTTCTCCGATATGGCTTGGGGTTACGAAGCCACACCCTAAGTGAGGTTTCTTTGGGATCGAGTGCATCTTAGCCAAGACTTTCCATACAGACATGGCCTGTAACGCTCCAGACGTCCCAGGCACCCGCAGCTTAACCGAATACGTCGGCGCCTTGGTCATATTTCTGCACCCCTTACTGAAGGCCATCATAAAAAGGGACCCTCAGCGGATAGGTCTTATCATTGCCCCTAGATTATCTCTCTGAGAGTTGTTCACGACATGCGTTAGGTCTTGCCTCTTGCACTTTCATGCGAACTAGGGTGCATGCCGTGGATTCTCAGCCTTCCTAAGAGAAGGTTTTAAGTTTACCTAGAAACTGCTTATTTCATGAATCTTATTTGCCTCCTAATGTGAGGTCTTACCTTTCTCTTGTGAAATTCATATTCGTGATACGATTTATCAAAATTTATAAAAATTTCATTGATATACTTTTGAAATTTGATACATTATCAATTGATAGATTGAATTAAGTACATTCATCTGGTTTCCATCACTCTTCCTCGATTATCAGTGTTCTTCTTCCATGCGAATGTGCTCAGACTGATATCTTTTCAATTCCTTCATCTTTACTTCGTTTCTGATCTTAAATAACGTCGTGAATAATGGCTACCTAGTTGACAACGCATAGATGAATGATCGCACTAAATCTTCCCCTGAAATCCTTCCTTTTAGTTCTCAGCAGATCGCTTCCAATCTCGCCACTAGACTTCCCAGATTTCCTTCAACGTTACGTCTGTTAAATACTACAACTAGAATCACATGTGGTCAACTCACGTCCTTAAATGTATTAAAAAACTCGAATAATTCTAAATATTTTCAACCTAATATAATGTTAATTGTAGTCACCTGTGGGCGACTATTATTTCACATGTATATGGAATATTTAGATAACCTTAATGCTTGTTTAAACTTGTGAACCAAAACTACTTGTGAGCAGCATTGTTCTAATAGTTAAATCAAACTAAGAGGATATAAAACATACAGCACTTAGAGAAAGGGCTATGGGGGTTGAGAATCTCTTTCAAAATGAAAGAGTTGATCAAAATTGATCAAATTAGGTCCTACTGTGGGTAGAGGGAAACCCCCTTACACCTAAAACTCAATCACCTACTCTTTTATTCGAATGAGTGAATGAACGTCTCCCCTATACGACTAACAGTTCTCCGTTTAAAATAAATTTTGAAAAAACGGCACATGATTAGCCGTTTGATAAAAACATCAGTTAATACGAGACGCGTTCCCCTGTTTGAGAGAAAATTTCGTCTAAAAATTTGTTTCAGAGAAAAAAGAGAAATAAGGTTTGTTATTATATAACTAAGCCTACTTTAGTAATACACGTGTAGTAATCTAATGTACTAGGTCCCGCGACTTTTTACATCAACTAATCATATCCATTGATTTCATACTAATACACAACATCAGTATATACGAGTTAACATAATAATATATCTTGTGAAAATCTTTTTTTCCAAACGGCATATTTTGTGCCGTATAGTGTGTCCATCTCCTCTATCCCATGGTGAGATTTTCACTCAATCACCTAGTCTCTTGCTCGTTTTGAAAGGCTCTATCCCATAACCCTTGCTCTTATAAGATAAGAACTAGCATGAAACTCGTGCTACGCACCGGGTATGATGGGAATCGACACCCATTTGGTGAGGCGGGGCTTCGCCCCGCACCCGTCCCAAAAGAAATCTCAATTAAAAATTACAATGTATAATGAAAACACTAATTATTATTTAGTAGTCTAACAATTGAAACCAGATTTAATAATTACGTACTTTTAAAGTGTTGGAGATTCTTAAAGAAAATATTTTGAAATCAGTAAGTATATCCTGATATTGTCAACATCTATATTCTAAATATAATTGGCAAATATACATTTGAAGTCTTCTATTCAAAGTAGGACTTCAACTACGTTCGGTCTTGCTAAATTTTAGAATGTCTATACAACATCTCTTCGTTAATCAAATTTTACAACGTAAAGTAAATAAACAAAGTCATAAAAATAATTTACCTCAAAACACCAGTACTAATGGCATCTAGTATGTAACTCGTACCACGCATCGGGTACAATTGGAGTTGCTCCCATATGGAGAGGCGGGGCTTCGCCTCGCACCCATCCCAGAAAGGGGCGTAATTAGCATCTGCAATGTATATTGAAATTAACAATATATCATTTAATAGATTGATAATTGGAACCTGATTTATGATTGATAATTATAACCAGATTCAACAATTACGTGATATGTAAAATGTTAGAAAACGGGAAATCTTCATAAAGAAAATAATTTGAAAGGTTTGTTAAAATATGTTTAGTGGCATATTTTTTGGTAAAAAGGAAATTGATGTGAACGATTAAATAAACATGAATTATGTACTTTTTAAAATTTTGGATTAAGAAATCTTCTTAAGGATTTAAAATTAGTAAGTTGTTCATAATACTGTCTAAATTAGTATTTTAAAGCTAATTAGTGACGCTATATTTGAAGTCTGTTACTTAAAGTAGCACCACAAACTACCCTCGGTCTTGATAGATTTTAGAATACTTATGCAACTTATCTTGGTTAATCAATTTTTGCAAACTAAAGGTAAAGAAACAAAGTCATAATAATTTTCTACCTCAAAGCCCTTATCAATTCGCGTTCGGTAAAATCTTATTTGTAATTTACCCTTTATGCAATCCTCACATGCTTCACGTACAATATGATACACTGGTGTTAAGAATCTAGCGCCCAACTCAATTTCTCCTCTAATCTCCAACTTCATGTAGTTGGATGAAAAATCACACTCAATGCATAGTTGTATCAATATCTATTATTAAAAAAAAACGTAGAAAAAACGGTATTGATATAAAATAGGTTGTCAACTCCAAATAGTACAAAGCATATGAAATGTTTCCCGTCGAAGATGATGCAATCAAGGAAATGCACCGGTATAGCTTTCTTCGGAAATCATATACTTGCGTTAAGAATCAAACAGCCAACTCAATTGCTCCGCTTGGCTCCAACGGCCTCCTGCAGTTATATGAACAATCACACCTACTATATAGTTGTACAAATATTTAATATTAGAGACACTAAAATAACATGATATATATAACCGATCAAAAAAAACAACAAGATATTAATATTATATATTGCAAACTCTAAATGTTTCAAAGCATAAGAAGTGCTTCTCGTTGAAGATGATGTAATCAAGGAAATGCACTGATATATTTTTCTTCAGAAATCATATACATGCGTTAAGAATCAAGAGGCCAATTCAATTGTTCCTCCTGGATCCAATTCCATGTAGTTAAGTGAAAAATCACACTCACTATATATTTGAATGGATATCTGATATTAGAAACACTAAAAGAATACACGATATTACTATAAAACATCTTGTCAACTCTAAATAGTGCAAAAGTGCGTCCCCTTAAAGAAGATGTAATCAAGGAAATGCACTGATATATCTTTCTTCCTTATATACTTAAATTAAAAATTAAGTGACCATCTCAGTTATTCTTTGAGGCTCCAAGTCCTTGTAATTAAATAAAAAATCACACCTACTATGTAGTTAAATCAATATTTGATATTAGAGACACTAAAACAATACTTCCTCCATTTCTAGAAAAAGTGATAGTATCTCTTTTCCAAAAACGGAGAGAGTATATGTATATTAACACAAAATAACTTGCCAACTCCAAATAGTACAAAATAGATGAAGTGCCTCCCGTCAAAGAATATGTAATCAAGGATATGCACTCATTGTTCACACTAAAAAGAAACATAATTCAATTTTTCATTTATTAAAATTCAGTCTTTGATAAATTTGGATTTTCCATTAAAATACCGTCCAGTTTCTATATATAACACTTATCTAATTTCCTTGTATTTAACTTTGCATTTACCATAACCATTTGCATAATTTCTGTTGCTTCCATGTTATGTACAAATATTCTCACTGACCTTTACCAACACTCGAAGTCTTTTGCTGCCATAAAAAAAAACTACCGTATGTCCTTGTAATAGGTATTATTGTACTCTTAACAATTAAAGCGTTATTGGCCACTTTGCGCTGCTTCCCTTCTATTGCACATCAGCTGCACAATGGCTTATTTCCCATATATAACGCTCTGCCTTGCATATCGAACATCCAAAAAATGGCCCCGTTTTTTAACGGTAAGGATTTCTCCTTATGTTGCATAATTGAAGTACTTTTATTGGTAAAGAGAATCTAAATTGGTTATAAATACTTTTTCTTTTTTCCTTTTCCTAAATGCTGGTCAGAATTTTATTTTATTGTTGGTTTTGTTACACAGGGATTGTTGGTAACATTCCCCAAGTTCCTAACTAATTGGCAGTAATTTACCAACGTTTCTCTTTCTCAAAGAAAAAAACCATATGCACATTTAAAATATGGAAAATTACTTGGTGCTTTTTCAAACGTCTATGTAATTTTTCAGTCATGTTATTTATTTATTTATTGAAGCAGGTTCATTATCGTATTAAAACAGTGTAATACGCAAGTTTAGAAGATGTGGCAAAATATATGGAAGATCATATAACAGAACATTGTAGTAACGTCAAATGGATGTGACATCAGAATTTTGTTTTCTTTCATGTTAAAATCTACCATAAAACACACAATATGCAGTTCATTTTTTGGTGCACTTTTCTTGCATGTTGGTGAATCTCTCGGAGTCACCTTCGTCTTCGTATTGAATTTGTTCAAAGATGGAAATCAAGACATCAGACCGGGGTTTAGTCAAAGCCTGTAATTCACTATGCCTTAGGGTTTAGTCAAAGCCTGCAATTCACCATTCCCTTAAATTCTTATGGCAGTCGCAGTATACAAAGATGCTTCTTTCAATCATTATTTGGATTCGTATTTTTACCTCCTTTTCCAGATCAGTTACGGTATGTAGCAACAACATCTGAACTTCATTGTTCACCACCACAAAAAATTAATTAATCCAGATGACAAAGATTCATGTCCCACTATGCTGACTCAAATTTAGTTTCATGTTTGGTACACCATCGATCATTTAGAACTTGTTTGTTTGCAGCTGACTCGGTGTCTGGGTCTGAGTCAACCCCTGACTCGCACCGAGTCAGCAGTCAGATCGTTTGTTTTCCACTTATTGTAACCCCTGACTCGTGAGCTGACTCACTATCAACCTCTGACTCGGACCCTATGGACTCAGGTATAGAGATACCCCTGAATCACTCGCTCCAACTCCTGACTCGCACGAATTTTCGAAAATACCCTTGTTGGGCATATAACTCGTTTCATTTCCTTTCTCTCTTTTTTTCTCTCGTTTCTTCCATCCATCGAGACCAGCGATGTAAAATGATGAAAAACCCGATCTGATGTCTCATTCATCCCCTTCTCAACAAATCTAATCATCTCCTTCATCGGTATCAACTAATCTCTCCATTGTTTCAACTCATCATCTCGTTTTAAAAGGGTCATCAACGTCAGGAAATAAAGAAGAGGGATTAAAGGTTTCATAAGGTATAATAATTTTGTTCCATCTTGTTTCTTTTAGATCCAGGGGTTCCCTGTTATGATGGATTATATCTGGGTCTATTTTGTTTTGGGGTTAAACATTTGTGAATCCATTGTTCTGTATGTGTCAAGCTATTAAGAGATTATTCTGCTTTTGGGGTTAAACATTTGTAGATGTTTTTACAAGGTGAGAAGAAAAAACCCCTTTACTTTTCAAATCTAGGATTTTAATAATTTCTGTTTATTTTCGATGATTTTTTTTTTTTTGGAGATTTCTTTCTCTGCGTGGTATTGAAATTGCTGATTTCTACTTCTGATCCTTGCAATTATTGATTTCTTTAAAACAGTGAGTTTTATGTAGCATTTATAAACCCTAATTCACCTTCTACTTTTCTGATCTTTTTCACAGCAGTTAAGATCTAGGAAACCACCACTGCTGCTCAATTTCAGGTGATTCAATGTCCCCAGTTATTCTTTTGTTGAAGATTTAGATAGTTTCGAGACTTTTTTATTGATTTTTTACATTTCAATGGTCTGTGTTGCAGGTGGATTCTTAGTTTGCAGGACAATTTGGAAATTCTTGGTAACTTGTCATTTGGAAATTACTTCAAAACTCAATCTAGAGATTCTTAGATTGTTGAGATTCGTAGTTCCATCCGCAGATTGGTAACATGAAGTTAAAATTAAGAATCTCAATTCATTGTGCCTGTGATATCATGTTTGGAAGGAAGGAATTGTTTCCGTTAATTGTGACGATTAGCTCGATTATGCCAATAATAATTTGTAAATTGGGATTCTGTTGAATTTAGAAGCAACTTAGGATCCATTTTATAGGCAGACGTTGAATGTTTAGCTTTTAATTTTAAGAACTGCCCATTGAAATCATACAGTGCTTTGTAGAAGCCCATGGGATTTATCGAGTACTTGTGCAATAGCATAGTGGATTAAAGATTTTTATTTGTATATGTGGTTATGGCTGAAATGGTGTTTGCAATAGAATTTTTGGGTGTAATAGTATTAGTGTGGCCTAAGCAAAGTCTAAGGTCTGATTGTAATGGAAACAAGATAGGGATATATGTCAGATTTTGAAAACTAAAGTCGAATCATTAATGGTGTATGTAATGGAAACAAGATATGGATATTGTCTGACTTTGGCAACTAAAGTCGAATCAAAAATGGTATATATGGGGTTGGTCCTGCTACATGTTCCAAAGCGTATGTTGCTGAAACTGGTGGTTTAAGTTTTCCTCTTGTTAATTTTGTATGAGATGAGTTCATATCTTCCTTAGTATATGTAGACCTGGTATACTTATTTAGATGATATTTTAGTGATATTAGTTAGATTTATAAGTGGTGTACTTATTGGTATACATGACACTCTTCCTTGCTAGTATATGTCAATACATTAGGGAGTAGTCGTCTTCCATGCTTTTTTTCATTCTTTGAATACCTTAGTACCTCCCTCATATTTGTATCTTGCATAATCACATTGTTTATCTCGTCTGGTAGCATTACTGTTTTGATATCGGTATGAGTTTTCATTGGGTATGAGTTTTCACATTGTTTATAATTCTCCACATCATAGCTTGCTTGCTGGACCAAAGTGCATCAATACTTTTCTTTTAAGAGTCAAAGTGCATCAATCCTTTACGTTTGCATAGGCCATTATCATTTCAATTTTCGTGGTCCATGGCAAGTAGATGGTTGTGATCATAGTCGACAAGATGTTAGCTGATGCATAAACATAGATGACCTATAGTGGTCATACCAAACCAGTATTTTCAATCTAGAGAATTCATTATCACTTAAGCACATAGCAGTAGTATCCCTAGTTGTCTCTGAGTTTGAATCTAACATCAACAACGGACATTTTTAATTCCGTTAGTTGACATATTGATTTATGATTTAGCTTTAACTAATTATCTTTAATAATTTTAATTACTGAGTTAGTGTTTATTGTTTATAAATAAATGTTGTTTGGCTGCATTGCAGGGATAGTTCGCATACAACCTTATACATTAGCTCAGTACGCATTCATTTGTTGCCATCACTGGATCCTAAAGCAGGTATTTTCTGCTCGGCCTTTCTCCCGTTACATATAAAATAACAATGTACATACTCTGTTTACTTTCTCAGTAGCTAGCACACTCTCATCTGTTTCAAATTACCCACGTCTTGTATTGTTTTACTTTATGCTAGTTCTCTATGGAGAAAAAAGAAGATGAAAAAGCAAATAAGATAACTTTTAGGAGCGTTCCAGAATTTAGAGGGTTATTTATTGACCATTGTTTGGCACAAGCTACTGAGCATGGGTTTTCTGGAACTTCTTTGAAGCAAACTTCGTGGGGAAATTTGTGCAAATTCTTTTCTGAGAAGTATGACTGCACTATCACCCAAAATAAATTGAGAAACCACTGGGATTACTTGCGCACCCAATATGTCAGTTGGTCTCGTCTCTTAGCAAGAACCGGGCATGGGTACAACGCGGAGACGAACACTTTTGATTGGAGCGAAGAACAATGGTCTGAATTAGACAAGGTAAGAGACTGTTTCAGTTTTGTAAGTCCCTCTACTTAGATATCTTCTGTATTCAGAAAAGTTTATTTAAGCTCAATAAGGTTCAAGCACAATGTGCCTTGATAATATCATTCTTTGAAGCTCAATAAGGTTCATGCCAAGCTTGTTTGATCACCAATAATGAACCAATAGTGATTTTACTTTCTAATTGATGCAGACAATCAAAAACGCCAGTCAATTCAAGAATAAGGGACTCGAAGATGCAGAGAAGTTGCAAAATTTATTTGATGGGAAGTTCTCTACCGGAGTTAATAGGGATATGCCTGGAAGAATGAAACCTCCTTGTTCAGCTGGAAATTCTACAACTAATAGATCTGATTCCCGAACAAGTCTTGGAAAAAAACAAAATCATGAGGATGATAACGAGGTTGATTCTAGTCTCAATGCAAAGGGGAGTGGAAGGAAAAGAAAGAAGGAAATGGACGAAGCCTCAAGTGATTTATTAACTGAAAAAGTTTGTTCTATTGTCACATCAATGGAGACTCATCTTCAACATAAAAAAACTTGCTCTAGAAAAGGATAACGTAGCAGAATTCATGAAACTTGCTCTAAAATTTCGTGTGCAAAGGAAACACGACGCTCATCGCTTTTCAAACTGACAAACAATTTCTGCCAACCAGGCATCTCTGAAGCTTTTAGAATAATGCTCAAATACTCATCCATTATGATGCAATCAGTCTCAAGTAGAGAAGGGAAGCACCTAAATACAGGCAAGTACTTATAGATGATGTCTCCGTTCATCTGACAGTAGTTTCTTATGTGGTTGTGTAATGCCTTCCTCTATTTTTCAGAGGCTTACTACTTCATAATGCTTCCATCTACTTGTTGTTTTCAGAAAAATGAAGACCTTATTATCTCAACTGGTAGCTTTATGTTTGTTAGTGAAGCAACTTAAAAAGGCTAAGCGGCGTGTACACCCGAAGTACAAGAAGTCAATTTTAATGGGAAAGGATTTCATGCACCCAAGATCTGTTAGAAGGAAATCCGAGGAATATGTACAACCTATTGAGAATGACTAAGGCTCCTTTTATTCAATTATGCAATGAATTCCGAGCCAAAAGACTTTTAGAGGATAGCAAGTATTTAGAAGTAGAGGAGAAGATGGCACTGTTTCTATACACAATCGGGCACAATTGTAGGAATCGTGTAATTTTATATCACTTTCAACATTCAGGTGAAACAGTTAGTAAGTATTTTCATGAAGTGTTGACTGCTATGAAGAATTGGTCTGCTGAAGTCCTAGTTCCTCCACCAAATGTATTTGATAAGCAAGCTATAACTAAAAGGCATAAACGTCTTAGAGAATGTGCTTTCAAAGGTGCTGTTGGTGCATTGGATGGAACTCTAATTAGTGCCAGCATTCCAGTCGAGAAGCAAACACCGTATAGAGGAAGGGGAAGAGGAGAATCTAGCCAAAACGTGCTTGCGATATGTGATTGGGATATGTACTTTTTGTATGTAGTGGTTGGATGAGAAGGCACTGCTCATGACTCGAGTGTGTTGACCGAGGCAGTGCGTTATCCATATTTCAAGTTTCCTTTACCTCCACCAGGTAATATCTCTATTTTAAGTCCAATTTTTCTGCATTGGGTTTGTTTTCTTTACTCAATTTTATTTAGATTATTGTGCACTGCGTTCTTATATATTTGAATTGTTGGAAAAATAAATTGTGCTGCCATTATAAAATTCAGTCCAAGTATTTTCCATCTTAGGTTGTGTGCAGTGTTCATCAATTGATCACAATATCGAACTCTACTTAGGAATTAGGATCATTCTTATCTGTGTATGCACTATTGCCACATTACATTGGCCATGCCATGAATAAGTTAATATGAGGGTGTGAAGTCTTGGTTCCCCTTTTTTCATATCCCACTCAACCCTCTTTAGCTTCAATGGAATTCGTCAATTCTGATTTCTTCACCTGCTTCTAGTTCTCAAGGCAACACTTGGAATTTAGTAGGGATATTAATTGTGTACAGACTAAATTTTTACAACAAACTTGTATGCAAATGTAACTGCAATTTTCAGTTCTGAATTTTCATGTAGTTCTGTAGGAAAGACTGAATTACTATTACCTATGTGGTGTACTTATGGTACAATTTCACCTGTGGTTGATACAATATCAGTCCGATCCGACCTGTGTCTACTGTTGGCGCACATGCTATAAAGTGATACGATCCGAGTCAAAATCTCAGAGCAGTGTCACAAACTTTTGAACCCTCGTATATTATATGAGATATCAGTTGATGTCTGGTCTGAAACTTGGTATATTTTACTTTGGACTATCATATATGTTACCTCTTGCTTAAGTTTCATCAGCATGACTTCATAATGTTTTTGTTGAAAATTTGCAGACAAATACTATCTATGTGATGCTGCGTACTCTCATACACAGGGGTTTATGTGTCCGTAACGCAACATAAGGTATTGGATAGGTGATTATCGAAGAGTACCTCAAACAGCAAAAGAGGAGAAGTTTAATCAATCCCATGCTCGATTGAGGAATGTGATTGAGAGAGCGTTCGGGGTATTGAAAGTAAGATTTCCAGTCTTAAGTAAAATGCCTTCTTACTCATTTGAGACTCAAAGAGATATCTTCATTGCTTGCATGTCAATACATAACTTTTTACATCGTAATGCATTGGATGATTGGCTATTTAAAAAATATGAGAATGAGACATTTGATATGAATGAGACACAGGTGGAAGTCGAAGTGGAAGCGGAAACAGAAGAAAATACACCTCGTCTGTTTGGACGACAAGAACAGGTATATATGAACAACTTACGTGATGAGATAGCTAGTCTCCTTTAGATTTTGTTGCTTCTTTTATGTTTGTAGGAATGAAGTCTTTAGATTTTATTGTTTGGTAATGTTTAATTCCATCAAAAAGGGAAGTTGTTTAGACTGTAATGGAACAATTTGTGATGTTTCAGTAGTGATAAATGTTATAGTTTGAAATGTGCACAAGGGCATTTTCTGTCCAAAAAAATCCACTCAGCTGAGTCAGATCTGACTCACAAAACAAACATATTTTCTGACTCATACCTTAGTGAGTCAGATCCAGATGATTCAGGTGATTTCGCTCAGATCCAGACGACTCAGATCCAGACGACTCAGATGAGTCAGCTGCAAACAAACAAGGTCTTAATAAATTCATAGCTGTGTTACTACTTCTATTTGTGTAACGTAAGGGAGACGGATTATATTTCACGGAGTTTAATGGGAAGAATAAATAAAACATGAGTTCGTGTACCCGTGTCGGACGACACCAAAATAAAATTTACTGGTCCTATAAAAAGCTTAAGACCGTCTTTAAATTAAGAAAATTGGGGAAAGTGTTTGTAACCAATTGCATTTTAGTAATCAGAATAGAATTAAGGAAATAAAAGTAACTAATTATAATGATTTCATGACGACCACCAACTTGGCCAGATTCCACCTGATACGATGAAATTATTTCCTAGAGATGTCTGGCCTAGCCAGCCTCGATGGAATAATAAGTCACACTATTTAATTACCTGGCCCTTTCCTACCAACGGAAACAAACACATCATTCGCTTCCGATCTGACATATTTAGTCATCGCTGCATCTTGTAAATTTGATTATTCCCCTCGTTAGATACTCCATTTGATGTCTTCTTACTTTCCAATTTTGTAATTGTGATGAGAGAAGAGAAAAATACAATAATGGAGTTGTAAGCGAAATACATTGGCAAGAAAATGTTGACTAATGAAGCAATTATAGGACCAGCGAATTTTGAAACTAAATGGAAAGCGTTCTACTGAAAGAGGATGGGTTAAACAAATCTGAAGTAAGAAAATCTAAATAATTTCTTCCTGCAGTTTGGAAAGTAAGGAACCAACAAATGGATTAATCAAAGCATCATTAACTTGTTAATAATATAAAAATCATGTCACGGTGACAATCAACTCCAAGTTCAAGGTTTACCCTTCCTATCAAAAAAAACAACAAAGCATCAATGACAACAGAAATTTAAACTCAAATGAAAACACATTTAATTGTTTCTCTTACTAATAAGGAAGTACTATCGTTTTCTCCATCCACATCGGTGTATTATTTTTTGGGATACGCTAACTTACTTGGCCCTTCAATGTCCAACTTCATTGATATCTCCACAGCATGAGTCATCCCAGATTTACAGTCAAGACAAAGTAAACTTATGATACCCAAATGCCAAGAAAAAGAAAATCACCAAACTGAATTTGCACCTGTTTTGAGCGTTCGATAACCTGGTCATTAGCATCGATAATTTATTTGCGGCATCAATAGGTTCTTGTTTGGACATTGCCAGAGTGTTGTTAATTCATCGAATCAGACTATCATCACCAAAATGAAAAAAATAATAACAACATCCTCTGATATTGTTAGACAATCAACAATAGTAAGTAATATTGAAAAGAAAAACTCTCATACTCGTCTCCATTTTTTATTCAGAAACAAACAATAGCCTATCATATTCTTAGACCATAAGCTTGTATCAACAACAGTAAAATAAAAGAATAAAAAAACAATACCGTGATTATGGGGATAACACATATTGTTTATGTGAGTTTCTTTTGCTGATTATGTTTTTCCACATAAACATCAATTACAACATCCTTATTCACTCGCTACAGATGATATAGGTTTGGCAACTGTATTACGTCTTCTTCCCCCCTTATACACCATTATTTTTTCATCACGAATAATGTAAATTAGCATATATACTTTGTATTGATCACCTACTTGAAAACAAAACAAAAGATTGAGAGTAAGGAAAGAAAAAAGACCAAAAAATAGTCGAACCCGGTATTCTAGTGCTTTATATAAAGAGTCACCGATCCTAAAATTTTTATAAAAATAAATTCTATGTAGGAAACAATATCTTGAAAGATTTAGTAAACTTATGTGAGTGATTTTGATAATTTTGGATAATCACTTTATTTTTGGATATTTGTTTAAGAAGATATATTATCTTAAAGATTTTTATCCTAAAATGACTCAAAAATATAATTAATTTAAGGGTTTTTTTTACTTTAAATTAATTCAAACAAAATTAGATTTTTTTACCTTAAATTTGAAAATTTGAGGTAAACCATGTCCGCAGTTCATAGATTTTATACCAAAAAAATGGTCCAAAATATAATTCAGATTTTTTTACTCTATATTTATTGGATTTTTTTAACTCATAATCATAGGTTAATCCTTTGAAATGACATTAATAATAATTAATATATTTTTTTACCCTAAATATGATCCAAAAAATATAAATCAAATTTTGTTTACTCTGTAATTGTCCCCGCCTCAGTAGACATAGCAATACTTCATCTAGCATTAGAAAATGAAAACACTAAGCATAGTAGAATTAGTTATTAAAATATTCAATGTAAAGATCAAGGAAGCTAATTGTATTAATGGTACAACTTTAAATGTATACTACCTTTTTTTCCCTGTGAGAGACCTTGAAAAATTCAGAAGAAGGATCAAAATTGACTCAAATTTAAGCATTTGTTCTGTGTGTTATCCACTAAAACACAACAAAACTAAAAATTGTCAAAACATACCATTCAAAGATTGAATAAAAAATGATTAACCCGCTGAGTATTCAGATGTCTATCGTACCATAAACAGAAGCTCGATCGGTGTACAAAAGTCATCAATTAACATAATTTGCGAGTTAATGTATGCCTTATGAGAGTTTATTATTACCGCCACAAAGCTCCAAAAGAACCAACATCAACAGCAACCGGTTTCCCAAAATAATCACTCATTCCAGGGTACATTCTGCGACAACAGCAACAACAAAAGATTAGGCAATGAAATCATTGACGGAAAAAAAATAGGAGTAACAAAAATCAAAATCCAAACAACAGCAAAAGAAAAAGCTAGGTGAAAACAATCATGGCGACTGCTTTATATAGATAGCAATAACCGAGAAATTCAGCAAAAGAAGAATTATTTTAGGAAACATATACTAATTAACATCCTAAAAGTTACGCAGTTTTTATAATTTTTGCTATATATGTTGTATTTTTGGATAGCTGCAATTAATTGCAGCAATGTTTTGTGTAGGGACGAGGAATGATGTGTACAATGCAATTAATATTAAAAATTAATATAGTTATTTTAGATTTTTTTTTCTTATAAAAGATTCAAAAATATAAATCTTATTATTTTATTCCATAAATATGTTGAATTGGTTTTTAATATAATAGTTTTAATATAAATGTACGAAATTAATATAATAGTTTTTTATTTTCTGGATTTTTTATAATAAATTCATGAAATTGATTTTCTATGAAATGAGCAATAATAAAAGATTCAAAAAATATAAATCTTATTATTTTATTCCATAAATATGCTGATTTTTTTTATTGTAATCATAAATGTCCTAATATCATTTCTACATTTTTTATATTTCTTATAAAAATTTAAAAAATATAAAATCTTATTTTTAATTCCATAAATATGTTGAATTGATTTTATTTTTTTAGAGTCATAAATATCCGGAATTAATATAATAGTTTTTTTATTTTCTGGATTTTGTATAATAAATACATGAAATTATAAAAGATTCGAAAAATATAAATCTTGTTATTTTATTCCATAAATATGTTGAATTGATTTTTTTTATTTTAATCATACGAAATTAATATAGTAGTTTTTTTTATTTCATGGATTTTCACAATAAATACACGAAATTAATATAGCAATTTTTCAAAATAATGAGGACCTTCCGTCGCGTGTGTCCAAAAAATCCACTCAATCTGCATCGCACATTGTCAGATCAACGCACCATATTTAACGAAATTTCATCCGACGAATACGAATGGTTTCTCAATTAGCCAATGAGAGTTCGAGGTTACGCTCACCAGCCAATAGGAGAGAGGGTAAGCTCCACCGGTGCTACTTTTATTCTAGAGTGAGGGATGGTATTGAGTTTTTAGGTTGTTGATTTAGCATCACTGTGGTGATAACTAAATTATCAAGCAAACATGTACAATTACAAATATCACACTAACTTTTCTTGTGACATTGCATGGTCCCATTCAATGATATGGACATACTTGACCTGATCATAAAATTAGTCGATTATAAACAATTATGAGTAACCCTAAAACATTTATTCAGAAGCATGTCATACATAAATTGTGAAAATATCAACACGCTTTAATCAAAAATATCCAAACGTAATGAATTTTTCGTAAAACAGAATTGAGCATTAAGCAAGTCTATAAGTACAATTCAATAATGAAATTTCGTTGAAAGAAATTCTTTGATGCGTCGCTCATTTAAATCTGATACAAGCTTAAAGATCAGGATAAATAACGGATATAAGATGAATTAATATGAAGGGTGTTAAACAGTCAATGAATATCATTTTCACAAAAGCGAGGATGAAACTGGATGCATCCTGATGTAAATTAAAAATAAGAAAAAAATATTTGAAAATATGAAGGATAAAACTGTTTACATCCCGGCTATTTTTACATTCTCGTCCATTTGAATAGTATCAGATTTTACAAGTCTTTTTCACCCAGAATTGTTGAGTTTGGTCTTAACCAATTTTGTGGAAAAAAATTTGGCCCCCTGCATTGAAATCCTGGCTTCGCCACCCAGCCACGTCATCCAAAAAATTCTTTTTAGGTAGGACCCAACAACCACGGCTAATGTTGATTCTATGCAAATCAACATGTACAACCTTAGAATATTCCATGCAACATATTTTAAAATAATCCTCGCCACTTTCTCTTGAAAGTGAGTATAATGCCGGTATGTCCACGGAAGCTCATTAACCATGTAAAAGATGGTTAAGCTTGAATTTCGACCTTTGCTTTTACTTGCTTTCTCATTGACACCCACTCAACAAACTGCATGTCTCCATAAACATTGTTTGCAAATCGAACACCAACTGTGAATGGTAATGCTACTGATGGAGATATGTGAACCGGTCGGATGCGGAACGGTGAGGTTAATGAGCTTCATAATATCAAGATAAGGCGGCTATTTTAATATGACATAAATGCATCCTGCAGAAACCTGACATCTCCATTAATGTCAAGATAAGGCGGCTATTTTAATATGAACTTATCCTTTACAATTACAGTAAAGATAAAAGAAATGCATGTAACATTACATCATTATTACTCGACTGCATCATTTTTTTTACTCGCAGCTACGATACACTCAACAAATTTAGTAAGTAAGCTTACTGGAAATGCGGAGGAATTCTAAGATAGAAGGAAACTAAAATGAAGAAAGCCCAAGCTGATGGTGAGCAACAAGACATTCCAACCCTGTAAATTCATACTTGGTGAACCAGATGGCGGTGGTGAGTCGTCTGTGTTTGAGAAAAAAAAAAGCGCAGCAAAAATATCCGTTTTATTTATACTTAGAGATCAATAGAAGGCAACATATATAGCATTTTACTTAGCTAATACTCACCAGGTCCGCATTTGGTTAAGTTGACCATGGATGAATAGATGGTCTGATTCTGATCATTGTATCCGTTGTATGCACAGTATTTCTTGATATGATTCCAATTTATACCCCTTAAACAATAATCATCCCCTCCAAGTGAATAACTAAAGCCACTGCCTTCGCACCGGCCAGTAGGACACTCCTTCCAACTTTCACCTTTGGTACCAAAAGGAGATGAAACACAATCTAAACTATATAGCAGCAGCATAATCAAAGTTAGTAAACATAACTATTATTGAGTTAAAGTTAAAAGTCTCCGGAGTATGTAGAGAATTACATCCACTTCTCATCATCGTTAGAGTTACACCCGCATCTGACACAATTGTTAGCAGTAACGGTATAAGTTCCGTTGGGGACAAGCAAAGGATAGTCTGGCGAAGTGCTATTTAGACTAGACGTACATACTACAATACAATACAAAACAAAATTACTCCGTCAATCAAACACTCTCGATCCACATAACCATATGAAAGAATATTTTGGGGGAGGATGAATTAATGAAGCGAGCTACGCGATGAACTAGTATAGATTAAAGAAATGCTAAGAAAAAATAACTATTAATACTACTGGATTGAGTATATGAAATGAACAAACCAACCTTTTAATGGAACATCAAGAACTGATTCAGCCTTGAGGTCTTTAGCATCAACAAGGCCGTTAAGCGCTAATAGCGTCTTTTCCGTAAGCCCAAACTCCTTCCCAATCGTGTTGCGCTAAAACCCTGCGGAAGCGATTTGCACAGCTACACAATGGTACTCCAAATATTGCAAAGAACACAAAGTAGAAAAGAAAAGAGATGAGAATTTAATGAGGTTGAATCCTCGGGAAAAATAAGAGATTTATATATTATCGTTTGGGAGAAAATATATAAACCCTAAGAGAGAAAGAAGAATTTTTGGTGTAATTTTCTAGGTTCTCTACTAGGCTATTTATATAGGTACATTACTTAGCATACAAGATTAGGGTTTCATAACTTGTCCACAAAGTTCCTAGAATTTAGGATCAAGTAAACCAATTAAGAGTTATCACAAACTCTTAATCCTAATCCTTTTGGTGACCGACTAAATTTGGGTTTATCCCAAATAAACTCCACCTACCAAGTTTTGTTTGAGTTATCTAAAACTCAAATCCACCGAACTATATCCAACAATTCTCCACCTCGGATCATGCATGAGACGATCAATACACGAAATCTCCTTCGTCTTCCAACGTCGATTGCGCCATAAGCTGCCTACGTATCCTCTGCAAGGAATCAAACCGACCGTAGTTCACTCAATGGCCTTGATCGAAGGCCTCCACCAAGTTCCTAAGAACCTCTACCCCAAAGGGTATCACCAAACCGGAAGAATGTGGATCAATTTCGAGTAATGACGAAACTTGACCCCAGATACTACTTTCGTTAACATATCAGCTGGATTGTCTTTGGTATCGATCTTCACAAGTAGAATGTCTTCTTCTTCCAAAATTTCTCTAACAAAGTGAAATCGAACATCTATATGTTTGGTTCTGGCATGATGCACTTGATTCTTAGCCAAGTAAATTGCACTAAGACTATCACAATGCACAAGCAGTTGTTCCTGCACAACACCCAAGTCATCTAGCAAACCCTGTAACCATATAGCCTCCTTAAATGCTTCAGTCACTGCCATATACTCCGCTTCAGTAGTTGAGAGAGCCACAGTAGACTGCAAAATCTATCTCCAACTAACCGGTGCTCCAGCCAAGGTAAATACATACCCTGTAGTTGAACGCCTCTTGTCCAAATCACCAGCATAGTCAGAATCCACATAACCAACACACAGCTGATTGTTCCCATCTTCCTTCACAAACTCCAAGCCAACATCAACAGTACCATAAAGATACCTCAAAATCCATTTCACAGCTTGCCAATGTCCTTTACCAGGATTATGCATATAACGGCTGATCATACTTACTCCATGTGAAATATCCGGCCTTGTACATACCATCGCATACATCAAGCTACCAACAGCACTAGCATATGGTACTTGGGACATATACTCACGCTCTTCTTCAGTAGTGGGAGACATATCAGAACTCAACTTAAAATGAGGACCAATGAGAGTACTTAAAGATTTAGTTCCTTCGCAGATACCAAATTTCTGTAACACTTTCTTCAAGTATGCCTTTTGAGACAAACAAACTTTACCCTTCTTTTTGTCACGTTGAATCTCCATGCCAAGAATCTTCTTAGCTTCTCCCAGATCTTTCATCTCGAACTCATTTGACAATTTTTGCTTCAAATTATCAATCTCTTTCTTGTTATTCGATGCTATCAGCATATCATCGACATACAAGAGAAAATATATGAAAGACCCATCACGTAGCTTCTTGAAGTATACACAATGGTCATAGTGACTTCTTGTGTATGTCTGGCCAATCATAAACTGATCAAATCGCTTATACCACTGTCTTGGAGACTGTTTCAGCTCATACAACGATTTCTTCAGCTTGCATACATAATCTTCTCTTCCAGCAACTTTGAACCCACTCGTCTGAGTCATATAAATCTCCTCTTCTAGATCACCATGTAAGAACGTCGTCTTCACATCTAGCTGAACTAGGTCTAAATCATACTGTGCTACCAAGGCCAAAATTCGGATTGATGAGTGTTTCACAACTGGAGAGAACACCTCATTGTAGTCCATCCCTTCCTTTTTGGCATAACCTTTTGCAACTAACCTTGCCTTGTAGCGTACTTGATTCATCTGAGATCCTTCTTTCTTAGCATATACCCGTTTGCACCTAATTGCCTTCTTACCGTTCGGAAGCTTCGTAAGAATCCATGTGCCATTCTTGTAAAGAGACTCCATCTCATCCTGCATAGCAGCTTCCCATTCTTGATGCTCTACACTGTGTATATCTTCAAAATAGGTATTAGGAACACCTTCTTCAACAACTGGTAATGCATAAGCTATAAAATCATTCATCCAACCAGGTTTCCTGATTAATCTTCTCGGTTTGCTGGTTTCTATGGTCTCAGTGACCTTAGCTTCTGTATCTTCCACTGCTTCATGTTCCTCTTCATAAACATCGTCACTATCATTTGGAACTTCAGTAGTTACCTCCCTTGTAGAAGTCACGCCTTCCGAAGTAATCGTAACAGATACATACTTAGCTGGAATTAGTGGAGTTGCATCAATCTCCACCTGCTGCAAAGGCTCACTAGTATTGGTGCTTCTGTTCTCCGCCTGCTGAGAACCCCAAGACTTTACCATAGACGCTTCATCAAATGTAACATCTCTACTCATGACTATGTTCTTCTCTGCTGTATTCCAAATTTTGAACCCTTTCACGCCTTTCTTCACACCCATAAAGATGCCTTTAACAGCACGGCTATCAAGCTTGTTTTCACTAACATGATACCAAGCAGGGCAACCAAAGATATGAATTGAGTCATAATCATAAGCTGGTTTACCATACCACTTCTCCATCGGAGTTTTACCTTCTGATAGACGCATTTATGTGTCTAATATATCTCAATTGTATATAGTGTTAGTGCTCGATTCTATACTTATTTGGTTATTTTATTTATTTGTAGGTGTTTTTGGAGAAATAAGCTTTTACGGCGAAATTGGCTAAAAAAATGGTTTTTGCGCTCGTGGGAGAAAACTACTATACGGACTCTCACATTGGATAAGGGGCAACCTAATTACTAAGGGGTGACCCATTTCCAGGCATCTGTTAAAGGGAGACCGGGACTGGTTAGGGGGACATCCTTCTCAAATTCAAATATTGAATTTTGGCGGGAAAAAGAAGTGTCACGTCTGGCACTTTTTGTGTTCGATTTCAAGCGAGTTTTAAGGAGATTAATGCCCGGATTTTCACTGGACTTGACTTCCTAGACTATAACAAGATCAGTACAACAAATTAGACCCAGCCAATTGGGCTGGAAAAGTCGGAAGAATCAACCAAAGTTCAACAGGACACGAACTCTCTGTTTAGGGTTCAAATATTTTTGAGATATTTGTGGAAGACTTCTACGCGTGGAAAAGGAATATATATCCTCTGGAATTATTATACGCTCAATTGGAGATATTTTAGGAAGGTTTGGACTGCTGAATATTGCGTAAGAGAGTTTGGCAGAGAAATAAACACGGAACTTGCTGAGGAGATAAACGAAAATATTGGGGAAGATTTAATCGACTTATTGTGTATATAAAGGCTGTTTAAAGTCTTAGGAAGGGTTATCAAGAAGTTTGGGGAAGTTTAGAGACCACAGAGACGCAGCAGAGAGGCTGGAAGACGAAGAACAGGAAGCTGCAGGAAAGCTTCCTGCTGCTGCTCGAGGAGGAAGAAGAGACGAAGAACGGACCCTTCAGGACCGTCGTTCTTAAACAGTGCTAGCAGCAGCAGACTTGCGTCGTTATTCAACAGCAGAATACCAGCGTCGCTTATCAACAGCAGCGCTGAGGTATCGTTCTTTTCTGGACGCTTAAAGTCGGTCGTAGTTTCACTGTATTATATTTTTCACTCTTTTAATCATATTTTGAGCATCAAGTATGTATTTTGAGAACATGATTATTATGAGTAGCTAAACCCCAATACTGGGATGATGGAGGAAACCATTCTTTATGCATGAGTAATTTTATTTAATTCTTTAATGACTATTTGCACTATTATGAATGGTATTATGATTTTTATTGATTATTTGTGATTTTGTCTGATGATGTATGCTTAATCCATGAGATTCTTGATGCATCATGCTTATGATTTACATATAATACTTACAAAATCTATTTTTGGCAAAGTAAGAGTCGATATTTGTTATCAATATAAGCTTTAATTGTCTAGAATTAATAATTGAATCGCATGAGTATAAGAATTGGTGAAATCCTGAGTCCCAGTATCTCTTGATCCTGTGGCAATTTTTTTATATATTTTTGTTTTTAAATCTATTCAAGTCCGAGCATCGAATCCGTATTTACCGCAATCTTAATTACTACAACACCTTCTAATGCAGCTGATGGCAACCTATTAATGAGGAAACACGCATATGTAACTGCCTCAGCCCAAAACGCTTTACCTAATCCAACATTAGATAACATACATTGTACCTTCTCCAGCAAAGTACGATTCATGCGTTCAGCTACCCCATTTTGTTGCGGTGTATTCTTAACTGTGAAATGCCTCTGTATTCCCTCATCCTGACATACTTGCAAGAATGGATCACTTTTGTACTCTCCACCATTGTCCGAACGTAGTACCTTGATCTTTCTGCCATTTTGAGTCTCAGTTGCCTTTTTCCACCTCACAAAGACTTCTAGGACTTCATCCTCATGCCTCATGGGGTACACCCATACTCGCCTAGAATAGTCGTCAATGAAAGACACGAACCAATGTTTCCCTCCCAATGATGCATTCTTGGAGGGACCCCAAACATCTGAGTGAACATAATCAAGAACTCCACTAGTGTTGTGGATTGTTGTGCCAAAGCTTGTTCTTGTTTTCTTTCCTTTCACACAATGTTCACAAAACTCTAATTTGCAGGCAATAGCACCTTTCAATAAATATTGATGAATTAAAGAGTGTAACGACTTATCACCTGGATGTGCAAGTCGCATATGCCATAACTTCTTGGTCTCCATCTTTGCAGTCTCGATGTGTTAAGAAATTGACACATCTCCTGTTACTGTACTCCCAGTTAAGTAGTACAAGTTATGATGCCTTGTGCCTTTCATGATTACCAACGATCCAGAGATTATCTTTAGAATGCCATTTTCAGAGACTAACTTGTAGCCCTTAGCTTCCAAAGTTCCGAGCGAAATAAGATTCTTCTTCACAACAGGTACGAACCTTACTTCCTTCAGTTCCCGAACCATACCATCATGCATCTTGATTCGAACACTACCAATCCCGATCACCCTGCAGGTATGATTATTCCCCATACGTACTTCTCCATCAAACTTCTCGAAGCTTGAGAACCAGTCCCGATGAGTACATATGTGATAAGTAGCACCAGAATCTAGTACCCATGTACCGTCAGTTACGATACAAGCTGATGGTGTCGCAGTCAGTGAGAAATCCGAAGCTACATATGAATCATCACTTGCCTTAGAAATGTTCACCTCGGTCTTGTTGTTATCTCCTTCTCTATCTTTACGCTTGGTACAATCCTTAGCCCAATGGCCAAAGTCATGACACCATGCACATTCATCCTTCTGCAGACGCGCTCTTGACTTTGAACGCCCTTTCACTTTGCCACGATCACCATTCTTCTTTCCCCTGTCTGTTGAACGACCTCTTGCAAGAAGCAAGTCACTGTTAGCTTCACTTGACAGGTCTTCACGGTCCATCTTCCTGAACTCCTCACTACGCAATGATGTAGTGACCTCAGCGTATGTCATCTTATCCTTGCCATGCATTAAAGCCTTAATCACGGGTTCATACCTTTCAGGAAGAGAGTTTATCAGACACAAAGCTTGTTCCTCGTCGTTGATCTTCTCATCATAGTTAACTAACTCAGCAAGAAGTTTATTATATGAATCCAGGTGCTATGTTAGAGTTGCACCTTTCTTCATGTTATAGCGATACAAATTTCTCTTAAGATGTATCATATTAGCCACGTTCTTCACAAGGTAATCCTTCTTTAGCTTTTCCCAGAGATCCTTAGCTGAAGTCTCGTGCTGATAATTAACTCTTACTGATCTTGCTAAACACCCACGAATCGAACCCAGACATAATTTATTCATCTTATTCCACTGCTTGTCAGACATCTCCGCTGGTCGACCTTCTAGAGCTTCTTCTAGGTCAAGATGAACAAGAGCATCCATTACGTCTGTTCTCCATAAACCAAAGTTATTGGTTCCGGTGAACTTTTCAACCTTCAGTTGTGATCTATGAGAATGCAGTATTTCTTCTTTTGTTTCTTTATCTTTACTTGTGGACTCCGAATGTTCTCCTAAAGGATCTTTTGGATCAACTGGATCTTTCCCGTCAACCATTGTTCACAAACAACCAAATATAGATAAAAAAACTAAACTTTGAGATCAGAATTACCTCAAACAACTTCAGAAAAAAATACTCCCGCTGCAATATTATGAATACCGAAAATTCCAAGAATCTAACCCGAGCTCTTGATGCCAATTGTTGCGCTAAAACCCTGCGGAAGCGATTTGCACAGCTACACAATGGTACTCCAAATATTGCAAAGAACACAAAGTAGAAAAGAAAAGAGCCGAGAATTTAACGAGGCTGAATCCTTGGGAAAAATAAGAGATTTATATATTATCGTTTGTGAGAAAACATATAAACCCTAAGAGAGAAAGAAGAATTTTTGGTGTAATTTTCTAGGTTCTTTACTAGGCTATTTATATAGGTACATTACTTAGCCTACAAGACTAGGGTTTCATAACTTGTCCACAAAGTTCCTAAAATTTAGGATCAAGTAAACCAATTAAGAGTTATCACAAACTCTTAATCCTAATCTTTTTGGTGACCGACTAAATTTGGGTTTATCCCAAATAAACTCCACCTACCAAGTTTTGTTTGAGTTATCTAAAACTCCCCCCC